>NC_068302.1:16387245-16481787 GCF_025860055.1 Xyrauchen texanus | reverse complement strand
TGTAAAATGCAGTTTGTGATCAAAGCTGAATTTTCAGCAGCATTACTGCAGTCTTCAGTGTCACATGATACTTCAGAAATCATTATAAGATGGTGATTTTCTAATATGGGCATATTTAAAGTGCATTTTACTCACACTTGAACCCATATTTGCAAGCACAAGCTTTGTTGACGATAATGAGGCAGCATAAACACTAGATAAAATATAATCTAAACATTCATATTATTTTTATATCATATTTACTGTATCATACAGCATGCAATTTAAATACCTGCTTTAGCCAAAACAGCATTTAAATGTAACTAAAACTTGCTTATTAGGACATATTTCAAATGTCAATACTCAATATGTCAAATGTGAAAAATTAACAGACTTGTTGTTTTTAAGACACAGTCGGGTGCATTTACCATTTGCATTAGTTGCTTCAGCACATGGCGTGCTCTGCTGGTGAGTGTGATCACATTAGAGATAAATTAGCTGAGCCAGGAAAACTGTACACCGCTTTGTTTCATACAGAGTACATTGCAGGAGAATATTTGTTTTAAATTTGAATTGTTTTATTTAAAAGTAGACATTGTAAGCTTTCTTTAGACATATATTTCATGTTTGTGTGATAAGTATTCGTGGAGTTTCAGTTCATTTTTGTGATGCGTTTCAGAAATATACTCGCGAACCCAGAGACTGCTGACAGCTCACCTTTTTTATTTTCTTTATTTTACAAAAGCACAAGGTTTTGTTGTTATTGTGAGTGTACACAAATAAAAGTAGACCCTTTATAGTCTCTAATGATGTCTTACACTTATCTGTATGCCCCAAAATTACGGAGAATTTTATGTTGTTTCCGCTGTTTATGTTGTTAATGACGCGCTGACACGTTCGTCGACCCCAGAGTGTTAATAGATGGATTCACAAATTGCAGTAAAAGGATTTTTGGAAGAAAGTTTGGATTAGGACGAAGAATGACCCCTTAATCATCTGGCAACCTGGGCAAGCGCAACTCACTCAAAGACATGTTGAGTGGATGCAACAGCCAGCAGAAACTGGGTTTTCAAAGACATCCACTTATGATCTGCACCACCCAATGGTTGTGCACTAAGGAATTCTAGCAGAAGTGGGAAGTCCCACACAGGAAAAGGGTTCACACGAACCGCCTTAAAACATCTTGCTCCCTTTAGAAAACAAGGCTTTGAGACCCCAAAGAGGAACCATCAACTAAGGCATTATGTGCAGATATGGCAGTGACATACACCTTTAAAGTAGAATCAGCTTTGCTATCGTCCAATATATGTTGCAAGAAGATCAAGACCTTCGGCACAGTACAGTGGACAAGATCAAATCCCTGATCGACACACCATGAAGAGAATATTCTCTAACGAGCAGCATAAAGCTGTCACATTGAAGTAGCTCTGGTATAATCAATGGTATGGACTACTGGCATCTCACAATCCCCTAATAGTGTATTAGGCTGAGTGGCCAAACCCAAAGCTGATGACAAACCTGATCCGGGTGCCAAACATGCCTGCTCATCTGAGAGAGGAGATCCCTCCTGGCGGGAAGCTGCCACGGTTTGCCCTCAAGCAGACTCAGAAGTGGAGAAATCCATGGCCTGGCTGGCCATCGAGGTGCCACTGGAAGCACCCTTTACTTGCATAGGGATATTCTGTTTAATGTCTCCCACAGCAGTGTAAATGAGGGAATGTATACATGTGAGCCAGCTCATCCTCTCCCAATGGGCTGGACTTCTCGGTCCTTGTGAACCACCAATGGCAATGAGTGGTTATGTCTGATGCAAACGGATCCACCTCTGCCTCACTGAACCGCTGCCAGATCGACTGCACAACATCTGGGTGAAGCCTCCATTCCCCCGGTTGCAGCAAATCCCTGGATAGAGCATCTGCCACCTGATATGAATATTGAACATGTAAATAAGCGTCTTTTAAATCTACACTCACAAACCAGTCTCCTTTCATCACAGACCAAAGAATGTTGGCAGTGTGCAACATGCGAAAAGGAAAGTCGCAAGTCCAGAACTGGACTCCTTTGGAACGAGGAAGTACGTTGAGTAAAAACCATCTCGCTGACTGAGGGGAGAACTTTTTCTTCTTTCCTTATGTAGAAACTGAGACACAGAAGAGTCTACATTTGATGATCCTATCATTGTGTTGCATGCAAGTAGCAGCTGGCAGATAGTGTTCTCTGCTTGAGTCATATAGGCTACTGACTCATATGCCTTATTTAATAGTGTGTCAGTATGTTCACACTGTTTGACAGCGTACATTGCCTTGTAATGCTTCATCAGGTGATACCACAAAGGCTTCCAGCAGCTGTTCAATCACTGGAGCCCGCCCTACCTCTATGGAATCGGCCTCAGCCATTGAAGCTAGGGTATGGGACGTCTTCGATCTCCTTCTAGGAACATCGGTACCTGTAAGAGCACTCGAAATCTCTGACCGAAGTCCTAACATGGTGGCATGTAAACATGTTTGTATCTGAGGATTGCCTGAAAATCCTCAGATACAAGATACAGATACTATGGAGTGGTGGTGGCATAGTGGGCTAAAGCACATAACTGTTAATCAGAAGGTCGCTGGTTCGATCCCCACAGCCACCACCATTGTGTCCTTGAGCAAGGCACTTAACTCCAGGTTGCTCCGGGGGGATTGTCCCTGTAATAAATGCACTGTAAGTCGCTTTGGATAAAAGCGTCTGCCAAATGCGTAAATGTAAATGAAAAACACATTTGGGCCTGAGCAGGTTGAACAGGTGTTTTGTCCAGGCCCAAATGTGCCAACACTATCTGTAGTACTGACAAAGTATCATCCGAAGAGGATGGGTCCATCCCTGATGAATGAACGGAACCCCTGCAACAGACAGGCTGGAGAAAACCTCCTGAGAGGGATTATGCAGAGAAGCATCAACCAATTCTTCATCATGAAAATGCGAATTAGAGGCACCCATGGAAAGAGCATCCAAATCAATATTATGTTTTGTTTGGAAATCACCCTGATCCAAGGGTGTGTTCCCTGTGGATGCAGCCGATACTGGGGGTTGGCATTTTTGATTGGAGATTGACTTGAGATAAGCAAAGATTAGTGACAGTCTTCAACAGCAAATGTTCAGAATTGTCAGTTTGCTGCACCGGTTTCTTTTTCGCTGTCAGAGTGCCAGCTGCTGCTAATGTATGGCGCTTCTAAGCACACCACGGGACTGAATCATGTTGTGCGAGTCTAACAGATGAACGAGGATTCAACTCAGCGATGCGGAGCTGCCTCTCTGACATAGGCAGCATACTACAGTGCAAACACGGATCCGTCAAAGCCTCTCTTAAATGCTAAATTCCTGAACACAATAGGCAGCGATCATGTCCATCATTGGGAATAAGCATATTGGGACCTACTTTACAACTCTGTGGAATGCCGTGAAAAGGGAGCTGTGAGCCATGATTGAGCTGAATAATACACGCCCTTGGTTAGGACCATAGGGAATCAAAACAGCCAATAATAGTTCTATTTCTTAATAGAACTATATTCTAAGAATTAATAGTTAATTCTAAGTTTAATCAAGCTTGAAATCATGATCGCCAAGGAGACTGTTGATGTCAGGATTTATAGTGAAAAAGGAGTTATATTTTGATTTGTTCTCATCCAAAATCAATTAGATCGCTTTATAAGAAATGGAAGAAAGTAAAATGTACCTGGGATGAGAGCATTTACATTTTTGGGTGAACTATCCCTTTAATTTTGATAAGATCCTTGCTTATGTGTTCTTCTCATTAGTTAAAGACCACTCTGCTCTCTGGTTATCAGAATCTTTTGGTAGCACCAAGGAACTTAACTGAAAAGATAAATAAATATTTTACTTATTCATTGGCAGCGGTGAACAGGTGGTAAATGTTTTTTTTGGGTTATTTGGCCTTAAAATGTTTAGGTTCAAACTGAGTTCTAGGTTCCAGTGTATCTCACACAGCAGCTAATCCTGTAACCATCAGTTGCATAATGCAGTTTCATCTCTGTACCTTCACTCTTAATCTCATTCACAGATGTATATACAAACCAACAGTTTTAATGGACTCTGCCAAGTGCACCATTAATCCATGTCTCATTAAATGCACATCATGCAAGTTTTAGAATCCTCTGAAACATTCTGTGATTCTGATAATGCCTATTTTCGTCTACAAATGGTGTTTAGGCAAAAAGAGTTTGTGCCAAGCACTAAAAGACACAGGATCAAGATAAGATTAGATTAATGATCGGTGACCTCTGCGGTGAGAGAGACGTAAAGTTCAGAGGCCAGGAATGAATCCACATAGAGTGAGAGTTAAAGCTGATTACTATTCTGACCCGCATGGCTGACTGACTTGCATACAAACACACACTTGCGTTAAGCTGTTCTCTCTTCAACATCTTCTGATATGCCACTGGTCTATGTTTTATAGAATGTTCTTTTTTATCTGTGGATGTAAGTGGTCTTTAAATGTATATTTTATAAGTAGATTTTTTTTTTTAGCACACAGGTTAGATGTAGTTAAGAGTCTGTGTTGTTATAAAGCTCACTGATCTGTACATGCACACATAAACACAAATGGACAGAGAATTCTCTTGATGTGTTCATGCACATATGGATTAGACACATCACAGCTGAAGGTTAGAGGTGCATTTTAATAATAAACTTTTTCTCTCCCCTTTACAGAAATCAGGGAATGAGGAAGAAGCTCATTCTGTATTTCAAAAGAAGAAACCATGCTCGGAAACAGTGGGTAAGTAATGGCACTCGCCTATTTTGAATATTAACAGAAAACCGAGGTTGACCGATATATCGGTTTTATATTAATAGCGATAGTTGGATGATTAATATTTTCTTATTATTATTATTCCGTGTTCCTCTGTGGCCAAAACCCTTTATTTGGTGAATATTTAGGCTGCAGTTTATGGACTTATTTATGATTATTAATGTGAAATGTTATAAAAAGACAAGCGATCGCTGATAATCTACTACTGATGAATGCCTATCTACTGCATGTTAATTACTACTCATACAGTGTTTATTAGCCCATTTGACAATGTTTACTTTATATTGCTTCAATTGTTATACATCATGCATAGATGATTTTAAAAGTATATGTTTTAGATGTACTAGAGTTCAAAACCTAATGAGCAGCCAATCTAGACAACACTTTTTGCATCATGAGTGTGTTTGAAATCTTAAATGCACCAATGTCTCCCCCCCCGCCTCATCTGATCTGAAAGACATGCTTTCTGAGTAATCTTTACGTTCTGATGTAGGATTGTGTGTGTGTTCAGGAACAGAAATTCTGCCAGCGTTATGACCAGCTAATGGAGGCCTGGGAGAAGAAAGTCGAGCGCATTGAGAATAACCCTCGCCGCAGAGCCAAAGAAAGCAAAGTGCGAGAGTACTACGAAAAGCAGTTTCCTGAGATCCGTAAACAGAGAGAGATGCAAGAGCGCATGCAAAAGTGAGTTGGGAGTCAATGCCATATTGAGCCTTAGAGACTATGACTGAAATTGAATATTTTTATAATCATGTGTGTGGTTTTATAAGCTTGTGCTATTTAAAGTATTTTGTGTGTCTTTCACTACAGTAGAGTAGCTCAGCGAGGAGGGGGTCTGGCTTCAGCAGCCCGCAGTGAGCATGAGGTTTCTGAGATCATCGACGGTATCTCTGAGCAAGAGGTATGAGTGTTACTTAGACACACGCACACACAACAGACAAGCATACTCTTGAATTTTACAGACAGACACACACAAAGTGACTTCACAACTCAAGGTCTGTTGCACAACCAATGAGGTTTTGCGGCAGATGCACTTCCTAAACACAGACATAAGATTAAATGACCACGTATTTGCTGACTGTAATGCCTTCACTTCTATCTTATGTTACAGTTTGGTGTCTTGGTTTTGCTTTACAAATTGTTTAATTTCTGTTTCTCTCTCTCTGCAGAACTCAGAGAAGCAGATGCGTCAGTTAGCCGTGATTCCTCCCATGCTGTTTGATGCTGAGCAGCAGAGGATAAAGTTCATCAACATGAACGGGCTTGTGGACGATCCCATGAAGATCTACAAAGAAAGACAGGTCATGAACATGTGGAGCGAACAGGAGAAAGACACTTTCCGTGAGAAGTATGTTCTGCTCTCCATGTGATGGAAAGAGGGGTTATGAAATCTGTATTGCATCATGTCATCATGTAGCTCAGCATCTCTCCCCTGGATTTCATGAACTCAGCAGTTTGTTTTTTTGTGGTTGTGGTTGATAGTTAGGTTGTGGTTCAGCGGTATGTAAAAACAGCTGAAGCCTACAGCTCTTTGCATTCACTGAAGTGAGCTTTCAACCCTCACAGACAAACTGAAATAAAGAAGCAGTTTAGAGGTTGCACTTCAGTAATAATAATCTGTCCCTTTGATGGACTAGACCAGTGGTTCCCAATCTTTTTAAACTTATGTATAATGCCCCCCTGTATAATGTGTTTTTGTTTCAGCAGCACCCAATTAAATTAATAACTATTGAAAACACTCTTCTATTTAAAAAGGTTTAACATGAATATTATTATTAACAAATTAATTTTAATTAATTATTCAAGAGCCAGTAATAAAATAGAGAATAGATTTGACAGTGCTTTATGTTTTTCCAGGAACAGCAGCAAATAAATATTAAAAAATCATAATGTAAAAAAAATGTATCTAATACAAAAAAAAAAAAACACTACTGTGTGATTATTAAATATACATTAATACTGACTCGATCCACTACGTGTTCGACTGACAAGTCAAATACTTTTCTTGTCAATGTTGCTGTTTGATTAAAATTAATGATAGGCCTATAACAGACAGCAGCAGGTCTATTAGGCTGCATTTACACATGGCACAGATGGTGCAGATTTTTGTCTGCTTACACTTTCATATTACAATAAAGGAATATTCCAGGTTCGTCCGTCCATTTCTTTAAAAAAAAGCAAAAATCGAAGTAACAGTGAGGCACTTACAATAGAAGTGAATGGGGCAAAAAGGCAGAAATGTGAAGCTTATTATTTTGATAAGCACTAGCATTAATTCTTCTATTAAATCTTATGTATTATTTGAGCTGTAAATGGGTTTAAATCATCGTTTTTACAGTCGTTTTAAGGTTTTATGGTTAATGGTGTTGTATCGTCATGGAAAAGAAATTGTAAAATTGCTTAAATTTTACACAGAAAAGGTTCCTCTATTCACTACCATTATAAGTGCCTCAGTGAAACCCAGATTTTTGCTTTTTTTAAAGGAAAGGTGGGGCAAATCAAAATAAATTACTCCACAAATGCTGGCGATTGAGCTTAACTTGTATTGTATCCAGAATATCCTTTAACAGCTGTGTTTACATTAATATTGTGTTACAAGGGGCAATTTTACCAAGAAGCACATTTGACTTTTCACATGTGCAGCTCCATTCACTACGGGACAGGAGCGCTCTATATAGCATGCACAGAAATACAGTACGCATGTGAGAAGCTGAAATCAGCCAGCTGTATTCAAACAGCATGTGGGTATTGGCTGTACTTTTAAAGGGATAGATCACCCAAAAATGTCAATTCTTTCATCATTTACTCAATCTCATGCTGTCCCAGATGTGTATGACTTCCTTTTTTCAGCACAACACATTGAAGGAAATTATCTCTGCTTAGTAGGTCCTTATAATGCAAGTGGATGGTAAAATGAATTTTGATGCTCCAAAAAGCACAGACAATCAGCATTAACGGCATCCATACAACTCACGTGGTTAAATGAATGTCTTCTAAAGCGATACAATTGCTTTTGGTGTGAAAAAAATCAATATTTAAATACTTTTAATCTATAAATAATCGCTTCCGTTAAGCAGCGTTATGCACATTCATGAGAAGGCTGAGGTCACCCGGTCTCTAGTGTGGCGTGTTCACATGAGAAGTGACATACCGGAAGAGCAGCGCTGTTTACAACTGAGTAGGAGGAACGATGTACAGACCAAACGGCGTAAACAAATTTAAGCAAATTTAAACAAATATATCAGAAGATTTTGATTTAAGAGGAAAAGAGGAAATACAAGTCATATTTATTTGGACCGGAGTACTCTGACCAGGAGCACAGAGAGATGGAGAAGGCTGGACCAACTGCAGCACAACAAAAAGCCTCAGAGAGATAGAGAGCTCAGGAGATGTGGTGGTGCGCATGTAGGCAATGCAAACAGGTAGAGAGTGTCTGCTGCAACTAATAGAACGTTGCCATGCCATCGCTGGAAAGACTGCGTGACCTCAGCCCTCCCTTGAACGTGCATACTGGTGCTTACCGGACGTGATGATTTATAGTTAAAAAGTACTTAAAGATGTATCTTTTTTGCAACTAAAGTGATCATATTGCTTTATAATACATTAATTTAACCACTGGAGTCGTATGGATGACGTTAATGCTGATTGTCTGTGCTTTTTGAAGCATCAAAAATCATTGCATTATAAGGACCTGCTGAGCTGAGCTGTTTTTCTTCAAATATGTTCCGCTGAAGAGTAGCAGAGTAGTGAGTAACATCGGTGGCTATTACAATATTACATTTAAGGTGCTGAAATTGTTTTTAGCCGTTCCCAGCACTCCAAAGATACCAAGGGAGCTTTATTGAGAGCAACATAGAGCAGAAATGTTTGTCAAAAACAACAGATGCATAATATCACCCAGAACTGACAACTGTTATGAACAACATGGCAGAAAAATATAATCAAGCCTCAATTTGCTGCAATGAACTATGAGAAAGCGTAAAATTATTGCCTGGCAGAAAGCGTCAGAGGCCGCGGCACGTGAAAACATATTGATTTGCTGTTTACAGAGACCTCTGGACTCCTGTTTCATTAATATCTTACAGGGAGTAGGAAATGTTTTTGCATACCTTTCCATGAAAAAATAGCTTATAGCACCATTAATTAGATAATCTGTTGCACACTTGGTCATGGCAGCACCTTGTTTGGGAACCACTGGACTAGACCATGCTCTATTTTTATCCATTGTCGTTTCTTGTAGTCTTTTAAGAAAAGCATTTTTGAATTGTCCATCAATGTTTTCAAAATTTGGCTTATGGTGTAGATGTGTGTGATTCTCTGTTTTGGTTTGAAACTTCTTTTCAGTACTTTTAAAAGTAAATGACTGGGGTTAACACTATACTAATGAGGTTTTATTCATTAACATTCGTTTACTTTATTAGTTAACATGAACTAACAATTAACTTTTACATTAATAAGTGCTTTTACAGCACTTATTAGTCTTGGTAATTGTTAATTTCATCCATACTAATACATTTCTAACATTTCAGTTGTGTACGTTTAATATTGGTTAAATGCATTTTGAACTAACATCAGCTAACAATGAACAATAGTATATTTTGAAAATTAACATTACCCAAAATGAATAAATAAGGCTGGGTATTGATAAAATGTTTTCATTTCGATTCCGATTCACAAGCTTACGATTTTGAATCGATATCAATTTATGTGGGTATATTGGAGTTGTAATGTCCCTTTTGCTTTCATATGATATAAATTCTCTCCCAGCTAATGCTGTTAATTATACAGGGGACCTTCTAACTAGGTAAAATATGAAAATATAACTTTTTCATTATTTTGGTCACATTTGGGCTTTTTAAAAATGAACAAATCCATGTATTCAGTTAATAAATATGATATTGTATTGCATATATTATATTTTGTTACATGTTTGTTTTATCTCATAATTTTACTATTTACAGGTATTTACATTGATTTGTTGAACATGTGCTAAAAACCGGTACTACCTCTTTAAGGAAACCCAGCATTTCTGTAAACGGCGTCGTTTATGTTAATGAGAGACAACTCAAATGGCATTATCTTATCTGTGCTATGCCTAATTAGAATTAAATTCTTTAGATTTTTTTGTTTTTGAACAACAACTGACTATAGAACAGGATGGATATAAAAAAATTATTCATTGGTTGCGTGGATCTCGTCTTTGGACACTTCTTATTGTAGTTGCGTATACAGTAAAATATCTATCTTGGGATTTAAGAATAGATATTGAGATCATTCAAATGAAAATTGTGATGCATCGGGAAATCAATATTTTTACCCACCCCTATTAACTCTTTCCCCGCCAAACACGGAATTTTCCGTGTTTTATGAAAAAACGCTTCCCCGCCAAACACGGAATTTTCCGGGTTTCCGTGTTTTAGGTGTTATACGGTAAGGAAGACCCCTCCGCATGTTTTGAAAGAGTACGCAACTCTTTGATCAAAGAAACAGACAGCGTTCGTCTCAAACATGAAGAAGTGGAGTATTGAGAAGCTCAAAATATCAGACATAAACATGCCTTTTTCTCAGCTTTTTGTCTGAAATGTTGTTTTTTGACAAAACCTGCCTCTGTTCAAGTCGCAATAAAAAAAGAACAAATGAAGATAAAATAAAATAGTTTTTTTTTTGCCCAAAAGCAGAGGCTCAGATCTGTATTGTGATATATATAGCATCTTCATATATTCATGGAAGAAAATATTCTGCGGGCCATTAAAGTTTAGCGAAAATCGTCAAAAACCCTGGCTGTGGCTGGCAACTTTTTTTTAAAAAGGCTGGTGGGGAAAGAGTTAATAAATTCTGTAAAAAAACTGTTGTTCATTGTTAGTTCATGCTTACTACATTTATTAATGTTAACAAATAGACCCTTATTGTAAAGTGTTATCACACTTAGTCAGGTCACAGAGGTCAGAGAGAGAGAGAGAGAGAGAGAGAGAGAGAGAGAGAGATCTTGTATAGTCTAGTAAAAGTTTTTATAAGTGCAAACCTGCATCAGCTTCAAGTATTAAAAGAGTTAACAGAAGAATGCAGTATTTAAAGATTGATCTATATCACTGTTCTTCCTCCTCACTGCAGGTTTATCCAGCACCCAAAAAACTTTGCCCTGATAGCCTCCTTTCTGGAGAGAAAGGTACACCTGCATCTTTATTAATACCGTCATCTTCCATTCATTGTTTGCACTGCAGTCTCTGTGGACTCCATGAATATGATGAATATATGAGCGGAACGAGCAAAGTTGAAGTGTTTTGTGTTTATCTACCTACAGACGGTGGCTGAATGTGTCCTGTTTTACTACCTGACAAAGAAGAATGAGAACTACAAGAACATTGTCAGAAGAAACTACCGCCGCAGAGGAAGGAGTCAGGTGAGCATGAGACTCCATTTCCTAGCTTGCATTTTGACTCATCTTTTATTATTTAATACTCTTCTTAAATTTCTACTTGACATCTCTTGACTTCCAACCATAAAGTGTTCTGATAGTCCGATGCTGTGGAGAGGCAATTGTTTGGCATGTGTATGATTGTCAACAGAGAATAATTATTGAGGGACTATAACACACCTGTCTCTACTTGATAAAAAGTTTGGAAATGTGACTCATTGATAACTTTTATTTGCTAAAAAATTATTGTTGTATCATTAACTGTTCACATCTCCCTTGTTGCTACCATTGTTGCTGACGTTGTACACCAGCATCTTGGGCTACCTCAGATTTGTAGACTTCTACATACATTTCAAGTGGTATTATTTTGCAGTTTTCCAAATAGAAAGGTTGCAAGTTAAATCAGGGTTCTCACAAACGTGGCAATATCAGGGATTTAAAACATTTCAGACCTGGAAAAATAATGGAAATTATAAGGTTTTTCTTGTTATGCGTGTCTCTAAAGTTTAATTTGATAGAAATGGCTCTTCGTGAGTGCAATCTCTATACAAATAATTTTTTAAAATCCTTATCCAGAATCTGTATGTGTTCTAATCACTAACAACTGGAAAAGTCATGGAAAAATCAGTGAAATTAATTGGACAAAAGGGATTCTTGTTGAATGGTGCACAGCAATCACCAAGGATTTTGTCCCCCTAGTCTTTACCTCATAATTGTAGTGTTTTATATTGCTGGTTTGAATTCAGTTTTCTGTTTAATGAGTGTGGGTGTTATTAATAATAAATCAGTGTGATTTTAATGAGTCTATCACAGAAGCACACCTCAAAGTGAGCTCAAACCATGTGACGCAATTAACCAGCTCTCTGCCCTGTTGGAAGTCCACCATGTTTCTGCTCATCTAGCTGCCTCCTTAACTCACACACTCATTAGTTTGCGTATGTGTGAGACAAGGGCACTGTTGCTTCGTGAATGTATGAAATGTTTGTTTTTATGGCTTAAATGGAACAGAGACATTTGAAAGTGTTAAAGGGGTTTGTGTTTCTGTTTGTGTGTTGCCTGCAATAATAGCAGGCTCAATAAAAGCTGATAGAATAATAAGCCCACAGCCCAAACACATTTGTTTTACTGGCCTTCTGCTGCCGGAGTGGTTCTGCTCAGGTCATTAAATATCGCCTGATCTTAATGGGCTCGTATTAAAATGCTCTCAGCCAATGCCAGAAGATAGAGAGAGATACAGTGGGATGAGTCTGAACAAAAGAGAGACAGATAAATAGAAAGGAACTTACTGTATGGTTGAGTGCATTTGTATATGTGTGTTTAACAGTGCATGAATAACTGTGAGTGTGTACATGCAGCTCTTTACTGAGGGGTGTGTGTGTGTGTGTGTGTGTGTGTGTGTGTGCGTGCGGTGCGTGCGTGCGTGCGTGTTTGTGTGAGCGAGCGCGTGTGAGGTTATTTGAGGTGCTGTCTCTAAAGGCCCTAACACACCAAGCTGACGGTCGGCCGAGGGCTAATCTGTTGGGCTAGTTTTTGCGGTGTGTTCCGCACAGCTCGGCTGAAGTCGGTCTCCGTCTGTTTTTTTTCTGGCCGATTGAGCATGTTGAATCGGTGGCGGAGCTCGTTGGTGAGTCGGATCATTCTGATTGGCTGTTCAGCTTAGCGAACCTGTGCGAAGTCAAGAGGGAACACAAAGAATGCTCTTCTCATTCCAATATGCAAATATTTTCAAACAACTTGGCTGTCTGTAATGAGGCAAGTGAAGACAAATTAATCAGCATGAGTCAGGAGAGGCCAGATCTGTATGACATTACGGTAAGCAAATGGTAAGCAAGCGCTGCTTTGTTTGTGTTTTGTATCCCAGCAGTCACTAGCTCTGTCGGTTTCCAGTTTTGAGTAACGAATACAGACTACTGCAACCTGCTGGTACGAAAAGTTATTTTGTCACACACAGGCGCAGAATGGACATGCTAGCCGTTGGGTGTTGTGTTTACGGTGTGTTCAAGCGCAGCTTTTTGACCCAGATGCAGGCAACTTGAGCCGAAACCACAGCCTGCTTTAGATGGCGCTAGTTCTTTGATGTCGATTTCGTGTGTCATAGCCTTAAAGCTGAAGAGCTTAACCTTTGACTCCATCGATCTTCTCTCTTTCCTCAGATTATCTTTGACCCCCCCTAACTGTAGTCAAGCATAAACTTTCTTTCCTGACAAATATGGATGGTTTATGCTGCCACAACAAAAAACACTTTTTATTTTGTGCTGGAAAACATCGATACATAGAAGTAAGAACTGGGTGATTACTTCCCTTTATGGGTGTTCTTTTTGTCTCCAATTGAAGTGACATGTTCCTTTTTTACTGTGCTTACATACTGTAGAGTAACATGATTTATGGTTAAAAGTCCTGGTGCTGATGAAGTGTTTTCTCTCCTATTTTAAATCCTAGTGAGCTACTTTCATAGACAGCTTTAAAAGCATCAATGCTGCAATTGAATATTCATATGAACTTACAATGACCAAAATGCTAGGTGGGTAGCACACTAGGTTTTAAATCACAGCCATTGCCTTGGCTTAACTCATAGCCATTAAAGCCCTGTTCAAATTATCAGCGTCTCGTAGCCACAAAGCGATAGTAGACCGACCATTCATTTTCAATGAAAGCTGGCGACTTCTGGCGTGTTACAGTGACTTGGTGAGAGGATGTGGGATCAAGAGAAGGGACAAAATTTAGAAAAGTTTAAAAGTGATTTACATTGATGTGAAAAAGCATTCCTGATTTCTTCTATTTTTGTTTATTTTTCATGCTAAATTGTTTTAGATCTTCAAATGAGATATAACAAAGCAAAGGCCACCTGAATAAACACAAAATACCGTTTTCAAAATGTTTTTTTTTATTGAAGCAAAAAGGTTAACCAACACACGTATCACACATGTGAAAAACTAACTGTCCCCTTAAACTTAATTGCTGGTTGTGCCACCTTTAGCAGCAACAACTGCAACCAAACACTTCCGACAACTGAAGATCAGTCATTCACAGCGCTTTAGTGGAATTTTGTCCCAATCTTCTTTGCAGAACTGCTTTAATTCAGCTACATTAGAGGATTTTCAAACATGAACTGCCCGTTTAAGGTTCTACCACAGCATCTCAATCAGGTTCAAGTCAGGACTTTGACTAGGCCACTCCAAATCTTTAATTTGGCTTCTTTTGAGCCATTCAGAGGTGGACTTAATCCTATGCTTTGGATCATTGTCTTGCTGCATAATCCAGTTGTGCTTGAAGACCGTACGTTCTTCTTTAAGGTTCTCTGGTAGAGAGCAGAATTAATGTTTCCCTCAATTATTTCATGTTTCCCTGGCCCTGAAGTAGCAAATAATCCCCACACCATCACACTACCACCACCATGCTTGACCAGAGGTATAATGTTCTTTTTGTGGAAAAAATTATTTGTTTGATTTACATCTTTTGTAACAGGTCTTCTAAGCAAAGGTTTGAGGAAAGGTGTGTTTTGGCAAAATTCAAACAAGCCTAATGTTGTTCTGGGTTAGTAGTGGTTTTCACCTCACCACTCTTCCATGGATGCCATTTTTGAGTCATTAACAGTGACATTTATTGATGCGAGAGAGGCCTGCAGTTCTCGCTGTGCTCTTGGAGGAAGTTTGGATGGTTGGTCACTTCTGGGAAGGTTCAGTACTGTTCCAAGTTTTCTCCATTTGGAGATAATGGTTCTCACTGTAGTTCTTTGGAGTTCAAGAGCCTTTGAAAAAGCGTTATAACCCTTCCAAGACTGACGTATTTCAATAACCTTTTTCATCATCTTATCTGGTGTTTCTTTTGACCAAGGTATCGTGTGCTGCTACATGGTGAGACCTTTTAGCCAACTCCATGCTGATGGAAAAAGTTGATTTGATTGCATTTGTTTAAGTTAGATTTTGTTTGAATTTTTGAAACAATTCAATTTGAGATATAGAAAAAAAATCAGGATGGGGCAAATACTTTTTCACAGTACTGTATGCTATTTAATTTTTTTATGTAAAAATAATTTTTGCTATCCCAGTTTGTTTATTTACAACTAATAAGTAAGCCATCCGGGTTTACCTCCCCCAAAAGTGTAAACACTGAGCCTCCCAGGCACTATCAAAACATTGATGTTTATATTTTGCAGGCCGGCTCAACCCCACCAACCCTTTGTAGCTCAATCTATAGCGCAAGTTTGGGGAATGGCTACTTGTTGAACAAGGGGAATAAGAGCATCCATGGCAGAAATTAAATGTAGCTTTGCCAAAATACAAAGACTTGCTAAAAGACACAGAGACAGAGAATGGATGTAAACCAGAGTAAACATTAGTATCACATATGCAAGGTGCAGGACAAATGCACACCACTACAAACGCTGAGTTCACTCTGGCAAATGAGGGTGCCAATAACGAGAACACCGTGCAAGTTGCTAATACACCGCTGGATTTGAATGCTGGCAAAATGGAGGAAAAGTATATTTCGCCATCGTTTTCACTGTTCTAGATCATTTTTTCTGTTACCACAATACCACATACATGGATACATTATAAAATGTTGTTTGGAAAACTGTCAGAAATTGTCAGCATTCTATGCAAGTTTGATTCAAACATTGATAAATCGTTCATTCCCTTAATGATATAATGCTTTGAGAACTGCTGGGAATGAGATGTGGGCATGGCAAGCAACACAACAAAGTTTAAAATTGGTAATGACTACCAATGGGACTGAAGTCAGTGGAGCTCACGTCATCTGTCTCCTGTGAAATACTGGAGTAGAATGCAGACAGAGAAGTTAAGTTACTGTGATCAATTTCACAGTTTTATATGGTTTGTCTGTAACCACATACATGTTTATAATTAAAAAAAAAGATGTATGGAAATGCGTAAGAAATTGACTGCATTCAGAGAGGGTTTGATTTTTGCATTGAGAGTTCATTTAGTTAATTATATGATGAATTGAGGACTGCTGCAGGTTATATAAAATCACACTCCCCTGCCAAATTTTCATTGTTAGATACAAAAGACCTGATTCTTTGTCAAATTAAAATTGTATCTTAGTTTTACCGGCAGTACATCTCCTCTGTGATCAGATTTTCAAAAGATATGGTCAGTTATGGAGTCCACCAATAATGTAGTGACAGCAGTAGGAATAACCACTATCATGCAGTACAGGGACTAGCGACATCAAGCGTCAATGTTGCGGTTACTTTTGATTGACTGTGATTGTCAGGTTGTGTGGCAGTTTAGCATTTAGTGTGAACAGACAAGTGTATTTGTTGCTGGTAAGTTGTTGTGTCCTGCCTGGTTGGGACACAGTGTAAAAAGCGAGGAAGTGTTATATAAAGATTGATGTTTGTGATGTAATGCTCATCTACTGTGTTTTGTTTGGCTTTGTTTACAGAATAACCAACAGGCACAGCAACAGGTGAACCGCAATAACCAGGAGGAGAAAGAGGACAAGGAAAAAGAGAAAGAGGCAGAACACGAGGAGGAAAAAACAGAGGGAGACGACAAGGAGGACGGCATGAAGTGAGTATATTGCTGTCTTTTTTTTCACCTTTTCTCTCCCTCTCATTTCACATCACTTTTTTTTCTCCCTTCGGTCTCTTTCGTCACATCTTTGCAGCTCTTTTTGTCTGTGATTCAGCTTAAATGGAGGAGGCACAGTTACATAACCGACAGGTGGAAAAGGCATTCATTCTGCTGACTTGCCATTTATTGTTGGTGTTAAAATACTCTGATTTAGTGCTCTTTCCAGCCGTATGGATCTTGCAGAGTCTGGGCTAGAACTGTCCAAACTCAATGTTATAGTTTCCTGGAACACTGGCTTTGTACAGATGCAGATTTTCTATGTGATGGAGAGCCTGTGAATCAGTCTCCAACACAGAATTTTACTGTTCTATGGACGTATTTTACTCATTATTTTGCAATACTTATTGGGGTTAAATTGTGCAAAGGTTTTTATCTGTACTATTTATTGTATTAATTGGTGTTGTTTTTAACTCTCATTTTAACTCACTCATGTATTTATTCAAAGATTTTGTATTTAAGAAATGGGAGGTGAGGGTTATATTTTATTTAAAATAATGGTTTGTTCCAAATCGCTAAGGTGGAAAATTGTGTATTTAAACCAGCCGCCACTAGGGGAGAAGAAAAATGATGGATGACGAGTGTTTAGAGCACATGGACAAGGTTGCTAGCGCTGCTTAAGCACAATTTACTCTGGCCTCTATAGTTGAGGGAGGGGAGTTGTTACTGTTTTTGTACCTAAAACAGGTCTAGCTTTTAGACTTAAAAAAAATAAAATGTATCCTTGGTTTTATGTTTGCTTAAACACTCTTATTTATTTGCAAATTTTGCACCTCTGATGGATTAAACATCTTTTTGGAACACTATTCCTTGACTATACTGCTCCCTATCACACTTATTTCAACATAATTTTGGGAACTGTTAGCTGCTGAACACTTGTGCATTCACAGGTGCACACTATATAAAGTGCAGGTAACATAGGGTATTCATCTAAACTAGACCATTGCAGTCAACAGTACTGTAAGGTGTGATTAGAGCACATTAGCACTAACCTGAATGCACAGCCCTGATTGTACAACCCGGAACGCCAGCTATACATTTAATGAGTACATTTAGCAGAGTCTGTGCATTCTCTGATGCTTCCCCCATGATTCTCAACCTGCGGACACAGCTGGTGTGCCTATATTTAGTATCTCTCTTTGCAAGATGGATAATGTGCAGGTAAGAAAAATGAGGGTCTGCTACTTACTGACTGTGTTTACATGGACACCAGAAAGCGCCTTAATGCTAGAAAGTGGTTTGTTGCGAGAAAGTGGTGTTCCTGTTTGCATGCACTATATAAGTGGCATACTCTTTACTCGGCCAGTAAGCAGCTTTCTCCACAGCAATGCAATTTCCCCAGGATGCTTATGTAACAACTGTGGCATCCAGGGAAGTCTTTGCTAACAGTTGCTTCGCTTTGTTTCCAGATATTCCAGAGTTGTTGCTGTGTTTTGTTTCCTTAACTTTCTACCATGACCTGCAGTGAAATTGTGCTGCAATAGCGGGTTTTCATTCTTGCTTAAAACTCTGGGATTCCCCCGAAGTACGAGGGCATATATTTTACATTGATGTGTATAAATGTGTATAGTTTATAGTTTATTTGCTGTTCCCAATGTACTCCCAGAAATGTTGAATTCTTAACTTTGTGTTGACTTGTTGGTGGGCTCTATTCTATGACTTTTTTGATCTGGTCTGTTCATACACGTGCACTTCAAAAACCTGTAAGAACACCGCTTATGCATTTACATTGCCACATAAGCCACATTCTCCAGGAGAAATCTAGGTGTGTAAAACAGATTTCTCTTAACCCCTTAAAGGGTTATTTTTTACATGACGTTTCAGAATGCCGCTTTCTGAAAGAACCCTGGAGTAAACTGTTTTCTTAATTGCTTGTAAACATGACCACTGTCAGTTTGCTTTACATTTGAAAGGGAATGCACTTGCCAGTGAGCAAAAATTGCATGGTATTTGCACATATCTCCAGTATGCGTGCACGTGTGGTGAACCTCCTTTACTACTTACTTCTGTGTTTATTATTTGCAACTTAGAAATATTTTTGAAATAGGGATGTTTTGATACAGAAATTTTGACCTTTAACCATAGCTGATAATTGTTTTTACATTATGGCCGATAACACCAAAATGACAGTGTTAGAAATCTATAGTCCTTTTATGCCTGTTTTGTTTATTTCTTTTAGTTTGAAATGACGTTCTCCCCACATTCTAGATACTGATAATAAAACCCTGATAACCAAACATGTTATTGTTCATCCCTGTTTTGAATGAACAATCCAAGCATATGGTGCAATTACTGCTTCAGAAAAACTGTGAAATTATTATTATATTTTTCTCTTTTTTCTGTATTTTTAGAGATGACACCTCTGGTGAGGATGGGGAGGAAAAAGAGCCTACTGCAGCTGTTAAAGGACGACGCACCGCCAACAGCCGTGGACACCGGAAAGGAAGAGTCACTCGCTCTATGACCAACGAGCAGGAAGAGAACACTTCACCTCTCAGCAGTGAGCTTGGTTAGTAAACACACAAACTGCAGATTAACTGTGCATGAACTCTTATTGTTTAACATTATTCTACTCTTAATATTATTGCTTCACTTCATAACATGTGTTGCCGAAATGATAACCAATTCTAACTGCAATGTAAAAAAAAACAGAATGATCCTAATATTTAAATGCTGTGCAAATATCATACTGATATGCTTGAGTAACAAAATGGTGTTCCAGAGTGTTGCAATGTTCCCTGTTTTTACGATGAGGCTCTGCTATATTGAGAAGGCATTTACATTTTTTTCATGATGATTACAGATGATCTTAATAGCACACTGGCTCATCTTGCTTATCTTAGAGGGTGCTTGAACTTTCCTTTATTGTACTTCGGTGAAAAATGTGGCTTACACAGTACCTTTTTGTGAGGGCCTAGAGTGCCTTTGCCAGCTCTTGGCCTTTTCCGATGTTCCTTTACAAGATCTCTTAAGCCCTTTCTTATGTCTCTTCACCTCGAGTGCTTTTGCATGTTCATGCTTTTAAGTACGACCTTGGGTATGAATTCCCCACTCTGTGTTTTCTGTTGACTACTTCCTGCTATGATATTGTGCTTCTTCTTTTTAGGACGGATATGTTGTATAACACTTTCTTTATGTTTTAGCAAACCTGGAGATGAATGAAAGCTCTCGCTGGACTGAGGAAGAGATGGAGACGGCAAAGAAAGGTCAGTTAGTACTTTTTTGTGTATGTAGTTTTTCATGACTTTGCATTTATTGTACAGACAATATGTCCACTGGTAGAAGTTATATATGCACTTACAATTGAAGTTGTAGTTTGTGATTTTTTTTCATTGTTGAAGTTACTGTCTGGTTGACCAATTGTAGAGAGGAAGATTGTTCACTGTTCAGGAAACCTTATGAAAACAGTCAATATATTTGGTAACAGTAGAGAGTGCCACAGCAATTACACAATTCACTTTTATGCTACAAAATACATCCATAAAGGTACTCTGGATCAGAAGATAGTATCAGAGATGCTGTTTACATAAAGCATCAGAGGTCCAAATGTCCTAATGGCATTCTTTGCAACCGGTTTTGAGAGAAGTGATGTCTCATATGTATCAGGTGTTTAAGTTCAAAAGCTGTCAGAGTTGGGATATTCCTGCATCAGGTATACCAGCTATACTGCCTGATAGGACCTGTAACACTCTGCCTAGCAACTCCACAACATTTTGAAGGAACTAGAAGTCACGCTGTGACTTCTGAATGTGTATATATGCGTGCACTGTGTGAGTATATGACTGGCTTGTCACGGCTGAAGCTGCTATATTGTTTTTTTTTTTTTCAGGAATGTGTAATTTACTAATGGTTTAAAAACAAACAATCACTAAGAACTGCATTACTAGACCTCTACACATTAGTAACAGGTTATATTAGTGGAATTCAGAGACTAAAATGAACTTCTCTTTTTTACATGTCAGTGTGGGACTGTAACCGACTAATAGTGTGCTAAACAGCCACTCTGCTGACCTACTTCAGACTCCATGTTGCTCTGTTAAGGCTCTCTCTTTCTCTGGTTCCAGCATTTTATATTTGATCCATCAGGCCACCTATTCAACATGACTCTGGCTTACAGGATCTGTAACTTAATAACACTTCATTTATTATAAAGTCCCCTGAGCTTAATCAAATTTGTTGTTTACAGTTACCA
This sequence comes from Xyrauchen texanus, assembly GCF_025860055.1. Taxonomy (NCBI): domain Eukaryota; kingdom Metazoa; phylum Chordata; class Actinopteri; order Cypriniformes; family Catostomidae; genus Xyrauchen; species Xyrauchen texanus. The sequence goes on along the minus strand of NC_068302.1, from coordinate 16,460,794 downwards.
GAACTTTCCTTTCCTCCATACCAAGAAGACAAGTATCAATGTACATATTTAAAAATCTGGATCTGTTTATATATTTTTGAATGGGGCATATCATAGAAAAAAATAGTTTTTGTGTGCCATGTTGTGATATACCCTAATGTTCATGTGGCAGGGCGGAGGGCGGGCCGGTCGTGATCCTACATACCCGGTCCCGTATTAGGCTAATTAAGCATCCGAGAGGGATAACGGTCGACTGCAGAGGATCGTGCGGGAGAGAGAGATCGTTTATGGACATGTCCGTCATATTTGTGTGTTTGTCTTTTGTTTAAGTTGTTAATTAAAATATTATTTACATTGTCAAGCCGGGAAGGAGGAGGGATACGCCGTAGTAGAGTTCTCGCCACTACCATCCACCCAAATGGAGCAGCCGCGGCCATCTGCCGGGGGACGAGGAGCCCATCCGCCTGGAAGAGGACGATGGCTGCTGACCTCGAGGGGAGAAGGGGCTCCTAACCGACCGCCAGGAGCGGTCAGGGCTGCTGCCGGGGCACATGAGTTGCCTACCGGCAGCTGAAATGCGGCGGGGATTGATACCGCAGACCGCGAGCGGGGAGGGGCTCGCTGCCGACTGCCTGGAGCGGGAGAACCACTGCCAGGGGCGGGGGAGACCCCTTCTGTTCCCCAAGAACGCGGCGGGGCGTTCCGTCTGCCTCGGATCCGCCCGGAGAGGCGCGGCTGTCGTCCGATATAGGGTGGAGGAGTGGCCAAGGAACAAGCTACGGCGTATCGGAGAACCAGCCTGGCAATATAAACAATATAAACAACAAAAGACCAACACACACACGACAGACATGTCCATAAACGATCTCTCTCTCCCGCACGATCCTCTGCAGTCGACCGTTATCCCTGTCGGAGGCTTAATTAGCCTAATACGGGACCGGGTGTGTAGGATCACGACCCGGCCCCTGCCCTCCGCCCTGCCACAGTTCACAATACAAATAATAAACAAAAATGGGTCTTACAGAAATTGTTAGTGTTAATGTCACAACCATGAGTACATTAACATCTCACACCTGTTCAGCATTCAGTTGCTTGGCAGGAGGAGTTGTTGCTAAGAGGGTAGCCAATCATAACAGAGGTAATTTATATAGAAGCCTGATAGGTACAGTTGGAAAAAAAGTCTTAACTTAATTATGTTTTTTCTGCCAATCAAAAGCCTACACGCCAACCTTTCCCACCAAAACACCTGTACCTGTTTTGTCTTCCCCCTCACCCCAAATATCCTTCCACCCTCATGCCTCTGACCCTCTTTACGCCAGCCAGTTACCCCATCTGTACTTTATAAACCAGCTTAAGGTTCTTTATACTAATTTGTTTATCTATGGCCATTCTTGAAGAGAAAGGACAGCAAGATGTGCTAATTGCACCTGGCTGTCTCGCTGCATTCCAGCACACAAAGTTGGAGGAATAGAGTGACTAATGCGCACTGGCACAGTCTTTTATACACATTGTGTCCTTGCTTGTATGCACGTCTGTGTGTAAAAGAGGGAGAGAGTTTGAGTGAGTATGTGCCTAAGACCGAGATGGGCTGTTGCTTCGCTACAAAAACTGAAGCTATTAGCTTATCTTTTCATTAGCAAAGCTGTTTTATTGATTAAATAACAGCGTATCTTTGACAGCCTATACCGATACATAATGTGGTGTATGTTGTGTTTGCTATCAGCAGTTTTGAATCAGAACTAGTGCTGGATGATATGGACCAAAAATTATATCTCAGTATTTTTAGGCTGAATGGTGATACACAATATATATCTCCAACTAAATGTTCAATTGTAAGTCAAAGCAACATGTGAGATGGTAAATGTAGCTGGCAACGTGCTTTGTTTCAGGGCAGAAGGCTTTTCCGGATGCAACGGCTTCGCTCCGGGGTTGCAGCAGCAGCATGAACTTTAACACATTCCAGTTTATGGCGCTTTTTTAAATGGTGGAACAGATTTGAAGTGCTTCCACTTTTGGATGCAGTCTATTCATGAAATTCTCTACAGATGACATACAGGGCTCGACATTAAACATTGTGATGTGAAGTGAATTGGTCATTCACTTCGTCCGAGTAAAACAGTTAATTGTCCAGAGAGAAAAAAAGGGCATGTATTGGTTACATGCTAAAGTAACATGTCAAAGTTTGTTGCATGTTTTCTAAAATTACAACATGGCCAACCTAATAGTTTTTTACCTATGCAATTAACTAGATTCTCTGGGGCAGAAATGTAATCCGCGCTGGGTAGAGTAGATTATTTTTGTTACATTTACGCATGTTTGTCAAATAAATGAAATCATCCATTGCCATCTTTTACAGCATCATTTACACTCACACTTCTATGGAACAAGATCTATTTTTCCATCATGTTATTCCAGCAAGATTTACCATACGCAATATATGCATTTATAACAATACCAACATTTCAGTAGTCTTTAGTGAAATGTGATGATTTCTGATACCAACTTCAATACTACAGCAAATAATAGCCTAACAATAATTAATTTGTTATTTATAAAATAATTAAGTTCTAAAGTTATTATTCAAGAGAGTAAACAGTCAGTAATAAAATAAAAGCAATAAAAAAATAAAAACCACTATAAAACAAAAGAAGATAGTGCTTTTTTGCAGCTTTTAATTTGTTTTTATCTATAACAAATATTCAATTAAACATTCAGAATGAACTTGATATAAAACTACTTCTGGCCGGCCTTGTATGAATAATACTTTAATACTTTTATACTAGAGTTATACAACTAAAGGTATCCAGCAAGAGTGGTTTTCTTGTTTTCTTGTTGTTGTTTGATTAATATTAAGGATACACTAAACAGCGGCAGGCCTATTACGTTACATTTAAATGTACAAGTCGTACATTTCGATACAAATCAGCTATTCAATGTTTACATTCACTTTAAACAGAACTCTCTGTTTCTACATGAACACCTCACCAAGATGGGCTTTTTGGCATCATTTTAAAATGTATTTGACAGTTTAGGCGACTGAGCACACAGTCATTTATCCCTCTGGGGTCTGAGGGTGTTTTGGGCCCTGCAGAAGTTTTGACATTCCTTGACATTTGTGCTTTTTTCAGTTGCTTAAACACATATCAATGGCTAATGTCTGATAACACTGTATTCAGCACAAACTGGGCTACAATCATATGTGAGCAACATGTGTGTACTTGTTTGTATTTTTGAGAAAATAACGTTTATGCATGGTTTTTGAAAAAACAAAAATTTGAAGTCATTGAAATAAGGTCATGTAACACATACTAAACATTTGTTCACAAGACATTTGGGAACTGGATCTTGCAGCCTTGAGTTTTTGCTACAAAATGATGTGAAAACCATCCTGATCACTCATTCATACAAAACAATAGTCATTTAACTTTTGTAAGACACTTGTAGTGTTAGAAAGGTCATTTGCGAGAAGGTGTGAACTATCAAGAATATTGATTGTAATTCACACTTGAGGAGACAGAAGACCCTCCCCTGGGCCTATCACTGAGGAATGTGACAGAAAGAGAATGAATGTGAGGAGACTTAATGATCAAAATCAAGTTTTAAGTTAAAAGAAGTAATCCGACTATACATTTTCTTTACATAAAGACTTTACTTAATTTTAGACCTACACTACCAATTAAAAGTAGATTTTAAATGGTAGTGTATTCTCACTCACTAATGTGCTAATGTAATACTTTAAAACATAAAAAACAAATGTAACGCTGGGTGCAGCGGATAATTATCTCAAATTAATGGAAACATATAATTTGCCAGTGATGAAGTAGGTTCAATAAGTTCAACACATGTGCAGCTTGTGAACGACTACTTTAAAGACAAATTTTAGAACACTTTGGCCCCATTTACACCTTGCATTAACATGCATTTCACATCTGGATAGTATGATAGTAGATTCATATCTGGATATTCTTTAGCTGAATTGCTTTACAACTTTTTGTCAAATAAGTCTCCACTGTGATCGGATAGAGATCCAATCACAGTACCTGTGCAAAATGGAAAATGCTACATACATATTACATAGTCAGACACTCTGGTAACTGAAATTGATGAATCTTAAAAAAAAATATTGATAATTTAAATGCTTTCCATCACTTTGACAGTCAGGGGTTTCCTTCATTGAAAATGTTTTGATGGCCACTAAATTTCAGTTAAATTTCAGGTTACTGAAGCAATATATTGTTTATGTAAAAAAAAAAAAAATAGTTAATATGGTAATCACATATCGAAGGTAGTAGTAGTACCATGGTATTTTACATTTTTGAATATACCTTAATGCACCATGTAAATACAATGATATATATACAGTATGCTAACAATATATCAAAGTACGATGCTAATACGATTACAGGTTGCTACCGAATGTTGCGGTCCCCTGCAATTCAAATGTGTATACTATTTCCTTTTTCGTGAGGCACAAGCAGCCTCACAGAAACAGGTTCTGGTTGTGTAGAAACAAGGAAGTAATCACATTCACAAAATCAATGATGAGAATGATTTGGAGGTTGTTTTTTTCCCCTATAAGATAACATTTGTACTCCACTGATGGTTAGGTTTAGGGTTGGGATTAGGGTATATGGTTAAAAAAATATTTGACTGTTGACTGTAATAGATCATTTTCCACTAAAAATACAACCCATTTCTGGTGCCACTTTGTGGATATTTCATCTGAAAACTGGAGCTCACGTGTGCCCATACTTTCAACAAACATTTCTAGAATTTTTATATGCACAGACCAGACCGATTTCAGCTGAAGAATTTTGACCTACTGTTGCCAAATTCACAGTGAGATCAAACAGTGTAAATGAGTCAAATTAGTACTAGGGCAGACATTTCTTTTGTCTTTCTGTCTTTCTTTTTGTATTTAATGTTGTCTTTCGTTCATTCTGTCTTTTTCTTTCTGTCTTTTTGTCTTTCTGTCTTTCTTTTGCTCTATAGCATTGAGTGAGTGGTTAGATTCAGTTGTTTGAGTGGAGAGAGAAAGGAAGTGGCTGAATAGTGGCTTGGCATGAATCAGAGTATTTGGCAAGCCTTGCTGTTTCTCTCTCTCACTCACTGTTATTAAGCACTGTGTGTAGAGGTCACATTGAAGAAGAAAAACAGGTCAGTGAGGAGGAATTGCTTTCCCTATGCTTTCTCATGATATCACCATCAAACCTCTCACATCTCTTTCTCTCTTTCTGCAAAGTTCTCTTGCTCTTATTGTGCGTTTTCTTTTGTATGTTTGTACATAGATGCCGCTTGGCGTAGATAATAAGCATTACAGCGAGTGCGGAAGAGAGACCGAATGATAGAAGAGATCAGATGGGTTTGTGGAGGGAGGGAGGGCATTAGAGGGGCGGAGTCACTGCATCTCAGCTTCGCTTTGCTGTTAAAGTCCAGCCAAGCGGCTGCCAGTGAAGACGACTGGAAAAAAAAAACTGTGGCCTTGAGACAGAAAAAGAAGAAAAGAGAGAGAGGGCTGGTGAGAAACTGAGAGAAAGCACGTGAGTGTGATTAATAGACACAGAGAGAGAGAGAGAGAGAGAGAGAGAGAGAGAGAGAAAGAGAAGGGCCTCTCTGTTTAGAGAGAGTCAGGGAAGTGACAGCTCAACTATCCGAAAGAGGGTGGAGGAGGGTATGGGAGCAGAGCTACTTTCCCTCCCAAACACCACTCCTTTTTTCTCTCTCCCTCTACTTCTTGCTCTTTCTCACTCTGTGTCGGAGCTGCAATAGACCCTTCTGCATTTTCATGAAGAACATGTGGGTGACGAGGAAGGACTGATGGAAGGATAGAAAAGAGGAGAGCAGACGAGCAGGCTGCATATCACCTCGACTCAAGTCCCTGATTGGACGATCCATGGTGGGTGAATCAGCGGTGAAGATTTTGATTGGATGCTGCATTGGCACATACACTTGTGCAGATGCTGATTTGACGGCATCATCGTTGACTTCTATCTGATTGGAGTACTTGTACAATTGGGGAGGTATCATCATCTAGAGGCCTCCTCTACTTCTGGATTGTTTAGAGAACTAAATGCAGTGTTTTGCAATCAAAGATAAGCTTATGCTGTGGTGGATGAAACCTGGATTTCAGAAATTTGAAGACTGATCTGTCTGTGATCAGCACTTGGCTGGATTTAATGGCCTCTATGCTATAAACAGAGTTGTGCAAGAATCTAGTTTATCCTTGACCTTTGGAATTGACCTATTATGTGGAAGAAGTACTTGTGGGTGATTTTGCGTGTACAAATTCAAAACATCTTTGCATTGCGGTCTGATGCGTATTTGCTACGTTCTCCATTACATAGACTAAGATTTGCCTGTGTTTGTGACAAACCACTGGAAATTTGAGAAATAAACAGAGACTGAAAATGCATATCAGAGATGGCGAGTATAAGCATGAGAAGAGCATTCAAATCAGACATCAAACATTTTCAAACTTTGCTTGTTTTTCTGTCGCCAAGGGCATTTTCTGTTGAGCTCCACACACTTGCACTCTTCTTTTATCTCTCCATCAATTATTGCCTCCTGTTCTGTAACTTTCTTTTTTCCTCTTAAAGATACATTTGACTTGTAGCTTTGATGTAGAGGGCAGATGTGCTTTTAATGTGGTCACTAGCGATTTAAATCAAAGCTGCTATTCAGACTGGACAAGATAGTTTCTAATGCTAAGCCAACAGGCACAGAAATTGGATTTGTTGTTAAATGATCAGGGTTTCTGTAGTGTTCCGATGTCTGCTGAGCGTTAGAATGGTGTTAAATGATTGAGAACAGTTCATATCAGGCTGCTGCCCCACTTTCCCTCTTCAGAAGCCAAACAGTAGCATATTATTTTTTTTTACCCTTTGAGGTTTACCTTAATGACTTCACAAGTCTTGGCGGATGGGAACACTTTACGCTTCACTATCACAGCAAACAGTATTTTTTGTTTTTGCTGAAGGATAATGTCTATTAGGCTGTATAAATCTTATAAAAACTGTACCACTCGAAGTGCAACCTTATTTTGAGAGCATGTGACTTACTGGGGCACAGTAAGGTAGGGGACAAAAACGGTGTGAGCAGTTGTCCGAGCAGTGGCTTAGTGGTTAGCACATGTTTTCTTACACAGGATAGTGTTTATTCATGTTCAACCCATATGGGTTTTTCCAATTACCAATACTGATGTCAATATCTGGGTGTCAAATAGCCAATATAATAAAGGAATATACATGGCAAATGAGACTTACACATAAGTGCTGTATTCAAACAAACATTTATTTACACAATACATACTCAAATAAATAAAAAATACTATCTATTAACAAAGTTGTCAGTAGATTTAGGAATTTACAGTAGGGGAATTAACGATAACTTTTGGCCAATCAGGCATTTTGGCATGATTGGCCAATGCTGATATTGATATTCTCCAAAATTGACAAATATAGGGTGATTAAACAGCCCAGCCATCACTGCTTATGTAGGTGACGCAAGTTTGATTGCATCTTGCGTGATTTGCTGAATATGTTCCCCAAATATTGGGTCCTGTTGCATCATTCAAATGATGACACTGTCTCTCATGTGTAGCAAAAACTTGGATGAAAATGCTACCCTCAGATCTATTTCCTGTTTTTGTCATGGGTCAGATGAGCATGTTCCTTCTTTTACTGTCACTCCGCAGGTCTGCTGCAGTATGGCCGAAACTGGTCCTCGATTGCCAAAATGGTGGGCTCCAAAACAGTCTCTCAGTGCAAGAACTTCTACTTCAACTACAAGAAGAGACAGAAACTGGATGAGATCCTGCAACAGCATAAAATAAAATCGGTCAGTTTATTTGTCAAACATGTGTACCGGTATTTATTTTAGAGAGACAGAGAGCCTGTTTACATTTGACAATAATATTGAATTCTTACTGTTTATATGTACTTGTGTTAGGAAAGAAACAAGTTAATGTGATGTTTGTGTCTTTGTTTGTTGCAGGAGAAAGAGCGTAAAGCCAGGCGTAAAGGTAAAGCTCTTCAGAACGAGGAGGCAAGTGCTCCCTCTGCTGCAGAGGAGGAGGAGATGGAGGGATCAGGAGTCAGCGGCAATGAAGAGGAGACGCAGGATGATGGAGAGGGTATGAACATACAAACTCTCTTACTTTTTTCACAAAAACAGCACACTTTGACACACTCAAACACACAGCCACATAGTCACGCAGTAGAGTATACACTCGCTGAGCACTTTATTAGGAACACTATGGTGCAGTTTGCGTTGTATTGTGGCCATAGTTTTGGAGCTGTAATGTCACAGGTTCTCCACAAATCCTCAATGAAACTATGAAGTGAATGCAATCAGGTGTGGCTTGCCGATAAATGGCTTTCGTAAGCTTTCATAAAGCCAAATTTATCAGGTCAAAGCTTGTGAAAGAACACCAACAGGGGAAGTGCTTATGTTATTGTGTAAATACATCCAGCTGGGAGAGTGCATTCAATGGCTGGGGTTTGTTATGCCAGTGGGAAAATGAGGCTTATCATAATCTCCTGCTGTGTATTTTTTTTGTTAAATTTACTTTATTTATAAAAGGACACATTAGATTTAGGTAAGGGAGATTCTTCGAATGAGGGTGTGTCCCCTAGGATGATTTTAAAGAATTATTATTTTATTTTTTTAAGCAATCAGGTGATTCTCATGAAACCTGTCAAGAAAATGTCCTGGTCCTATTTTACTCCAGAATCAAAAGAAACAAATAAGAAATAATATTATGCATGTCGAATATTTTATTATTATTTTTTTTTTTTTACACATAGTAACTGTCATGAAAATAATATTACATACATTTGACCCCTCAATTCTCATTACTGCAATGTAAAAATATTGTCAGTATGATATTACCACAGCATGAACAAAAATGTTATATAAATTATATATAATTATATATTTAAAATGATGTATATTATTTTACAGATTTGTGGTTAAAGATAATCAGGGGCCTCATGTTTAAAACTTTGCGTAAATGTCATTCAAAAAAAAATTTTTATACAGAAAAGGCAGATTTTGCTTCTGCACAAAAGTTTTCAGATTTTTGTTTTTTTTACTGGTTTCATTAGAACCACCCAATCATTCCAGGATTAAACAATATATTAGTGGTATTCAACTGATCAAAATGTATAGACAAGATATTAATAACATGACAAAATTACTATTACAATTAAAAAAAAAAAAATACTTCAAAGAATTCTCATAAAAAATTCCTCCACGTGCACCAATGACAGCTTTGCCGATCCTTGGCATTCTTAGCTGTCAGTTTTAACCTGTACTCAGGTTACATTTCACCCCACACTTCCTGTAGCACTTGCCATAAATGTGTCTGTGTTGTCAGGCATTTTTCACTCACCTTACAGTCTAGCTGATCCCACAAAAGCTCAATGAGGTTAACCCATTGATCCATAACACTCTTTCAATTATCTGTTGGCCAATGGCTGTTTCTTTGCTCACTCTAACGTTTACTTTTTGTTTTTCTGTTTCAAAAGTGTCATTTTCTTTGCAATTCTTCCCATAATGCCTGCACCCCTGAGTTTTCTCTTTACTGTTGTACATGAAACTGGTGTTGAGCGGGTAGAATTCAATGTAGCTGTCAGCTGAGGACTTGTTAGGCATCTAATTCTCAAACTAGAGACTCTGATGTACTTATCCTCTTGTTTAGTTTTACATCTGGTCTTCCACATCTCTTTCTGTCCTTGTTAGAGCCAGCTGTACTTTGTCTTTAAAGACTGTAGTGTACACACCTTTGTATGAAATCTTTTAAGCATTGTATAGACTTCATTCCTCAAAACAAGGATTTACTGACGAGTTTCTAGAGAAAGTTGTTTCTTTTTTGCCATTTTTTACCTAATATTTGACCTTACGATATGCCAGTCTATTGCATGCTGTGACAACTCAAAAACAATCACAAATAATTAAGCTTAAGACTTAAGCTTCATTTAACGAACCAAGTAGCTTTCAACTGTGTTTGATATAATGGTAAGTTATTTTCTAATACCAAATTAGCAATATAGCATGATTACTCAAGGATGAGATGTTGGAGTGAAGGCTGCTGGAAATGATGTTATGATGTTTCCCATCGCCTCTTCCTCCAGGTGGAGCCAATAACAGCTCTGACACAGAGAGCCTCCCTTCCCCGCGCTCTTCAGATGACAGCAAGGTCAAAGAGGAGGGCTCAGCATGGCCCAAAGCTGTAACCAGTGCCACTTCCTCCTCATCCTCCACCACAGACAAGGACACTGCAGCTGCTGATACAGGGCCAGAGGAGAAGCCAACAGTGGGAGGAGGAGAGGGGGAGCAGGGAGTAGTGAAGGAGGTGAAGATGGAAGCAGGGGAGGATAACAATGAGGCAGCAGGAGAGGATAAGAAGCCTCCTGCCCTGGAACCAGAGGATGGCAAGAAAGAGGCCAAGAAGAAAGAGCATGCAGGAAAGAGTGGAACTCGTGACAGTGACTCCAGTGCCACGTGCAGTGCTGACGAGGTGGAGGAGACGGAGAGCTCGGAGAAGAACAGGTGAGTGTGTGTTCCTGTAGCTCATCTGACACAGCATGATACTAGTTACATCAACATTATGGGTTTGAATCCCAGGGAACATACAAACTAATCAAGTAAATACCTTGAAGTTGCTTTGGATACAAGTGTCTGCCAAATGCATAAATGTTGATTGGTTCTTTGGGTGGGGTCTTATGTGTATTGTGGTTTAGGAGGCTGGTTGTATTGGGATTGTTGATTTGTCCTGTAGGACTCTTTTTTTTTTCTTTTTTTTTTTCCATGACAGCAAACACTGTATATGTTGGCTAAGCCAGGGGAAACAGTACCCTGTGAGCTTGCCAAACAAAAGGAGAGTGAGCAGCAGTGTGTCTGGATGGCTGTCTATATTGCATTTTACATTTCCAAAATGAATGTGTATATTTGTTTATGTGAAGGTGATCAAGTGTGTGTGTGTATTTGTGGCATTAATGGGTTGTTTACAAAGACCGTAAATAAGAGAAAATGAGGACATTTTAAGCAGTAACTGTTTCCCACTATCTCTCTTTCTCTCTCCATCCATACAATGATGTCTCCTAGGCCAAGTCTGTTGAATTTTGCCCATGATGGAGTGATCTCTTCTCCAGTACAGAAACCCCTTGATCTCAAAAACCTCAAAAAGAGAGCAGCCTCCATACCCCCCATAGTGAGTATACCCACCTATGCCAAAATAATATGCCTTTACTTCAATCACTTGTAGTTTTATTTTATTTAACTTGTCACGTTGACAATTGGCATATCAAATATCTTTGAGCACCCCAGCAGCCAGATGTCCAGATTAGTGTCTTCTCTCCATGTTGCCTTGGATATTAAAGCTGTTTTAATCCCAGCCAGTTTTCCACCTCTGCTCTTTGCTATTCAAACACACTCCGAGATATGCCGTTTGAACTGAATGAACTGTGTGGCAAGAAGAGAGGTGTGGATTTAGTGTGTTCTGTGAAGTAGGAAACTGATACCTGTTGTGTTAAGAATGGCTCACCTTTCACTCTCTTTGTCAACCTGTTTTTATCCTACACTTTTGGTAGCATTTTGTTTTTCTTGCTACTAAAGCAGTCATAGTTTATTTTTGCATTACTCTTTTCCAGCCTCAGGATGTTTTATTTGCTGTACCTTTATGTTAATCAGTGGTTTGCTGTACCTTTATGTTAATCAGTGGTTATCATCTGGTTTTGCTTCAGGACCCAGAAGCAAAACATTTTACTTTGGACATCAAGTGGCAAACCACCATAGAAAAAATCATAACCTGTATTTAATTTTTCCTGGTTCACCTTGCATAGTTTTGTTAATTGTTTTCAAGTACTCTCATTGAGCACTTTATTAGGATCACCTGCACACCTACTTATTCATACAATTATCTAATCAGCCAAGCATGTGGCTGTGAATGTGCAATGCATAAAATCATGCAGATACGGGTCAGGAGCATCAGTTAATGTACACATCAACCATCAGAATGGGGAAAAATGTGGTCTCAATGATTTCGACCGTGGCATGATTGTTGGTGCCAGACGGACTGGTTTGAGTATTTCTGAAATGGCTGATTTCCTGGGATTTTCATGCACAACAGTCGAGTTTACTCAGAATTGTGCCAGAAACAAAAAACATCCAATAATCATCAGTTCTGCAGACGGGAATGACTTGTTGATGAGAGAGATCAATGGAGAATGACTAAACTGGTTCGAGCTGACCGAAAGTATACGGTAACTCCGATAACCACTCTGTACAATTTTGGTGAGCAGAAAAGCATCTCAGAATGCACAATACAGAATAGAATACACACAGAACAGAAAGCTGAGGCTGCAGTGGGCATAGGCTCACAAAAACTGGACAGTTGAAGACTGGAAAAAGATAGCATGGTCTGATGAATCTTGATTTCTGCTGAGGCACACAGATGGTAGGGTCAGAATTTGGTGCCAATAACATGAATCCATGGACCAAACCTGCCTTGTGTCAACAGTCCAGGATGGTGGTGGTGGTTTAATGGTGTGGGGAATGTTTTCTTGGCACACTTTAATGCACCATGTCAAATCAAATGCCATCTCAAACTGGTTTCGTGTTAACGACTTACCTGTTCTAAAGTGTTCTTCCCAGTCACCGGATCTGAATCCAATAGAACACCTTTTGGATGTGGTAGAATGTGACATTCATATAATTAATGTGCAACTGACAAATCTGCAATTATCTCAACATGGACCAGAATCTCAAAGGAATATTTCCAACATCTTGTGGAATTCATGCCACAATGAATTGAGGCAGTTTTAAGAGCAAAGGATGGCCATGCAATGCCAGTTGGCATTAATATTATGTACAAAGCCATTGATAGGTTAATATGCTAGTTATAACAGATAACAGAGCCATGACAATATCTGACAGCTTAGCTTTTTGCAGTTTCCATCAATGTTCTGGCTCCCTGAAGCTTTGCATCAGGAACGTCATCTCTTCTTCTCATCAATACTATTTTTTATAATATGACCTAATAGGTAAAATAGCCATGCATTTCTGTGTTGATATATTATAACCTCTTTTTTGTGTGTGTATTTGTTTAGGTGCCAGAAGTTTCAGTATCAGGTGGCAGTAATCGGGGTGTGCTGCTGGGGAAGCAGCAGGCAATGCCTCATGCTCTTGCATTGTACCAGCAGCAGATTACAATGGCACATGAATCCTCGCAGGAAGCCAAACAGCAGCAGCAACAGGCAAACAAATCTCAGCATTATCCAGGAGGCAGGGATTCCAGCAGCCCGCGGGTCAGGACTCACAGTCCCGTTGTATCTGACAGAGAAAGAGAGGGTAAGCTGCTCTTTTTCAGTCCCATTTTACCGGTGTCTCCCAAGGCTTTCCCAACCTCCATCTTATTACTTTATTATTTTATTCTTCCCTCTCCATGTTGTGTCTTCTGCACTAGTAAAGCAAGTTCTGATGGGTGTGTTTGTTGGTCTGTGCACATGTGGAGAGTGGAGAGAAGAGTGATTTTGCCTTTTGAGCCCTGTGAAGTGCTTCAACTATAAATGTGGAATAGTTTATGGAGGAATAAGAAATAGCCACTGGTGTTTAAGGTTATGCTCATGAACACAAACTCGAAAATGAAACCTACTAGTTAAGAAATATATATATATATATATATATATGTGTATATATATATATATATATATATATATATATATATATATATATGTATATATATGTATGTATATATATTTGGAATTTGGGAGAAATGTTGTCAGTACTTAATAGAATAAAGCAAAAATGTTCATTTTGCTCAAACATGTATAATGACCTAAAATGTAAGAGAAACTGTTGCTGTTGTCTCAATTTATCCAGAGCGCGCTCTCTCTATATATATACACTACCGTTCAAAAGTTTGGGGTCTCATGATCTTAAAAATCTTTTGTTCTGAAGTCATATGCTTAAATGTTTGAAATTAGTTTTGTAAACAAAAATATAATCGTGCCTACATATTAATTTATTTCATTATAAAACCAAAATGTATTTAAAAAAAAAAGTTTTGAAATTGAAGACTTGGACAAAATAATAAATTAAAGCAGTCAATAAGTGCCCAACATAGACGGGAACTCCTTCAATACTGTTTAAAAAGCATCCCAGGGTGATACCTCAAGAAGTTGGTTGAGAAAATGTCAAGAGTACGTGTCTGCAAATTCTAGGCAAAGGGTGACTACTTTGAAGATGATAAAATATAACACAGTTTTGATTTATTTGGGATTTTGTTTAGTCACAACATAATTCCCATATTTCCATTTATTTTATTCCATAGTTTTGATGACTTTACTATTATCCTAAAATGTGAAAAAACAAGTATAATAAAGAATGAGTAAGCGACCCTAAACTTTTGAATGGTTGTGTATATAATTTCAATTTTGAAAAAGAAGAAATATTCATACACAGATAACTGAATATATAAGAACCAAATGAAATCTTGTGAAATTGTCATAATTATAATAACCCTACAGGTCTTTACTTTCTCAGCACATAGAATTAGGGATGCACTAATATTAGTGACCATATCAGTTCTCTGGAATTACTTATTTTATTTTTGATTCTGAGTAGTCAATTGCTGCATTCTCCATTCAGATATTTTTGTATAATGTCAGCTAAACAGTGTAATTGACGGTTGTCCCATGCAGCTTACATAGTTTCCTACATAGCGGTCTCCTCCTTACAAAATAAAATAGTATCAAATCAATATTGCAAATGTGTATATTTATTTGGTAAGTAGCTGTGCAATTAACCAGAAATTTACAGTATGCTAGTTATTGTTGGAAAATAAACTCCATCAGAATGATGCAAGTCCTGATCACACTGTCTCTTTAAAAGTGCAGACAAAATAGTGTAGATTTTAAATATTGGCTTATTAGAATGTGCCAAAAATAGAGGAAAAGCCATATAAAAGGGAATGAAATGGATGAGGACAAAAAGTAGTGTTTCACACTTTTGTTACATGCCATTTGAGTCCTCAACAGGGAAATTGCTCTTAGTTAAGTTATCTTTGGGCACTAAACTCCTTTTGAGTAAATGGAGAGAGTCATGGCCCTGTGATGAGCTGCAGTATGTCTGTCCCTGCAGAGCTGGAGGGGAACGAGAGATGGCTTCAGGCTCTGCTTCATGGATTACGTAGGTTTACACACTACACAAACATACTGTTGGAGCAGACTCTAATCAAGCGTGGTGATTTCTTTGAGTGTGAATGTTTTGCAGATGTGTTTGCATGCTGCTACGCAGATTCCAGCTTACAATGTGTTGTTGATAAGCCTGATGATCTGTGTGTGTGTGTGTGAGAGAAAGAATCTGAATAACTGGGCTGTCTGTGTGTGTGTGTGTGTGTGTGTGTGTGTGTGTTTTCACACTGGAGATTGCTGCTTTTGATGCAGGAGTTGTGCTGATTGAGCTTTGTTGTTTTCACCTACGCAAAAATGGAGTAATTTAAACTGTCTCCGGGAAGCATCTGTAAAGATGGTGTCTCTTATCATATTTGTGTGTTTTTGTATGTGTTCATGTGTGCAGATAAATCTCGGGCTTACTCTCCTCTTGCGGATGGTAAAAATATTCTTGGGGCCGATGACATTCGGGCTGTAGGTCTCGGGCGGACAGTTATGCCACCATACCAGCTCTCACCCAGAGAAATGACCAAAATCAGCCACGAACATCTGCAACACTTCAACCCCTGTAAGACAACATCTTCAGCTTTGTCTACTCTGGCATACAATGCAAAGTTTTGGGACTGACAACCATATTTAAATGTCATTATTAATCATTAGCTCTTTAATAACCAACTATTCAGCTTGTGCCTAGACATAAATGGATGTATTAAACGTGCTTGCTAACAATAAAGAGGACAATATATATATATATATATAAAAAGCTCTAAATGACATTCACTGAATTACTAAAAAAAAAAAATTCAGTAAAAACTTTACCTCAAAAAAATCCTATTGTAATCGAGAGTTTTTGTCTTTTTTTTCCATTTAAAATTGTCTAAATATCCTTAAAACAAGATACATTTACTTGAGATGCAACATATTAGATATTTGGACTTGTTTTCAGGGAATGGATCTTCAATATAAGTGTATTTTGTATATACACGTTTATTTTATCTCTTGTTCATATTTCTGCCAGCAAGTCTAACTATCTTTTATGTTGCTTCTCAGGTAAATGTATCTTGCTTTAAGTAGGTTAGTTCTAGGTATTTTAAAGTACTTAAATAGTAAATATTGTATTCAACATTCTCCAATAACAATTTTTTCTTCTGCAGTATAGCTCCTAATGTAAATGTATGTTGTTTTAAAAGATGTTTATATGTTATTTTTGGAAAACAATCCAAAACAAATACAACTCAAAAACGTATTTTGTTCCAGTGTATAATGGACTAAGACTATACTCTCTCATCTTTCTGTTCACTTCTATCCATCTTTAACTCATTAACAAAAACGCTCTCTTCTTAATAGAGCTGCGTATCTCTGATTTTCTTCACAATAAGAAATGCACAGTGACACATAGGCTACAGTATATTATGATTTAATACTTCGCAAGCTAGCACGTTTAATCTAGCTGCAGCAAACGTGCACGAGAGATGGGTGTTCCCGCACCAGAGGGTGCCTCAGTCGGGTGCGGTTTCAATCTCTCCCCCTTCATGCGAATCATTGAAGCAGCGCTGACGGCACAGAGAAATGCCATTTTTGGAGTTTGTTTATGACCCACTTATTATTTTAACTTTAATAAAGGATGCATTAAAGATATAATGCCAGGTTTGCTTTTTAGATGCTTTGACATGCAGGTTTTGCTTAAATGGAATGCCAGATCCGGCTCTGCTTTATTTCATGATGACAGTGCTTCTGTATTTCCTTATTTAGCATTTTTCCATTATAATTCCATTATATTTTGTGATCTACATCACCTGAAGCTGTTTGGAAAGTTTAGAGTGCATCTGAACATGTGCTTTCTTCCTTGCAGTCAGGCGTGAGCTGCACTGCTCCTGTCGCGCACCATCATTAGAGTTTCAAATGATCTCATGTTACGTTAAATGAGATCAAACGACTATTAAACAATGACCGTGTTTGTCGACAATTTTTTATTGTCGATGTTGTCGACTAATTGACAGAGGTAACTTGTTTTGTTCATGCTTGTTAAGCTGCTGCTTTTATACAGCATCCTCTCTCTGGGCCATAATTTAGGGGTTACCCCTAGACCACAGTATGGAACTGTATACACTACTTGGTGTAAATACGGTTGTCAGTACCTACATTTTATCTAGTTATTTCACTGATCCCTTCCCTCTATAATTTCCTGTCAAATCCTTGTCCAGAAAAGGCAGAAAATATATATATTTTTGGACATTTAGATGCAAATGCTATCTTCAGTATTATAATACAATATCTTAATATGCTTTTTGTTTTATATCTCTCACTCTCTCAGCATTGGCTCCCACTCTGCAGTCACAGGAGAGAATGGCTGCAGTGCGGCCTCTCCAGATCCCAGAACCTCCTCCTTTAATCTCCTCTGTCAAACCTGGTGGCTCCATCACACAGGTAAGCGCAGCCAGTCCATACCTGTGCTTTTTTTTGCAGAAGTATTATTAAATGATCCTGTCATCAATATTCTGTACAGTACAATCTTATAATCAAACACCCTGTCTACACCGGATACATCAGTTGACGTGACACTTCGCAACAGTTTGAGGCTGTCTACATTGAAAGGGTATAAGTGAACATTTAAAATTACAGATAGCACAGACCAATCAGCTGTGAGCTCGAATAGACTTCAGCAATGGTTAATTGAAAATAAAGTAGGATACAGGTTATTCACCCAATGGAAATCTACAGGTTTATTACACTTATTATATTATTATTATTATAATGTTATTGTTACTAAAATTGCGTACATACGTATGGAAAGAATCAAAAGAGGATTTAAAACAGTAGACCAGAGACCTGAAACACCACAAGCTGGCTTAAACCTCCTGGGACCTCGTGTCCACATGCATGGACATTGCGTCTTGGATTTGCCTTAGCCTATGAATAATTACTTTTCATTTAAACTGACTGTTCTCAGTTCAGGAGGCTCTAGGCTTAAACTTCAGTTGCACTGAGTCATGTGACAAAACAACATAGCACTGATCTCAGCTGAGTTTGTCTTTGGGAGAAACGGCAACAAAACTATATCTGCTAAGAAACTTCATTAAGTTTTTAGATTAAAACCTGTTTGAGTTAATAGAGTTCAATCTCTACTTTCATCCGATTTGCCATTTTAAAATGTTTTATTGATTTATCACAAAACGGCACACTGTTAAACACAATGGCCACGGATGTGGACTATAGGCTCATTTTTCTTAAGATATCCTATATTCCTGGTTAATAGTGATTTCAGAGGCTGTATACAATGTTAGGATGAAAATAAGGCACATTTAAAACTGCTGATAGACAGCGCACTGGAGTTTAAGTCATTCCCTAATTATTGAGCATGGGAGCATCCGATAGCTTTCTTATGCAGCCAGGTGCATTCAAACCTAACATCCGGTCAAAAGTTCAGTTTCAGGCTGTAGATGTTTGGACAACTCAAAATGTTTGGCAGACAGTGGTAATCATTACATAGATTCAGAATTTTTTTATAACTTAGTTGGCAGTGATTGGATGATAATGGCCATTATTTGAATTAGAATTAATTATGGTAATTTCCACATATGTGGACATACATTTTTTGGAAAACGATTTGGTCTAAAAAAAATTGTTTAGCATGTTTCTTAAGGGTTACTAGTTACAAATATGAAAAGGGAATGGAAAATGCACACAGCAGTTAAGCACAGGTGTCAGGAGGTTAATGTAGCTGTCAGAAGTTCTTAAAATATGTAACAAATAAAATTCATATTTCAGACGGACAAGATTATTAAGTAGCTGGAGTAGCTCTGCAGTATGCCAGCAATAGAACAGGTCATCCATCTACTGTTGGCGCAATGCAAAATACATATCCATTGTAGACCGTATCATTGATTATGATGGGAGTGATTTGCTTTTGACGTGGCATGATCTGTTGCTCGTGACCGGTATAGACAGGGTGTCCGTGATAGAGCTGGGGTTTAAGGTAAAGGTGTTAAAGGCTTTTATGTTGTTTCATATTGCAGGGTACTCCGGTACAATTGCACAATCCATCTCATGGCTCTGAACACGGGAAAATCTCAACACCGGGATCACTGGCTCTATCCTGGATGGACCAGAGGAAAATGGGTGAGAGTCATGACTGTGAGCTATCACATATCAGCCAATTATATCATTTTCCATTTTTGACCTCTCTTTAACTCTATCTCTCTTCAGGAGGGTTTCCGGTGATTAAACAAGAGCAGTTGTCTCCTCGTGGGGCCTCTTCCTCTCAGGTTGAAAATCTGTCCACACAGGACAGCGCTGCATTACGGGGTGAGTTTAGGACAAATTGCCATCTTCTCTCAACTCAATTAAATCTCAGTACAAATAGATTCAAGTTCTGTCATCTTTTACTCACCCCCATGTCATTCCAAACCCATACTGTTTGATTTTATTTCCTCTGTGAGATGCAAAAGGAAAACCTCAGTGGCTGTGAAAACCATTAATTTTCATTGCATGGAAAAAAGATGCTGTGTTTGTGATGACTAATATTCTGCTTAACATTTCCTTTTTTGTTCCACTGAGGAAAAAATAAAACAAATAATGACAAATTTCATTTTTGGGTGAACAGTCATTTTAATCCCGCAATTATGAATATGGATCATGCTTTATTCACTTTTTCACCCAGGGGCCATGCCAGCTGTTCAGGTTGGCAGCATCACAAAGGGCATCCCTGGCACACGTGTGCACCAAGAACCTCCCATGTCATATCGAGGAGGTTCCATCACTCAGGTAAGAATCTCCCTCAAAATAACACTATGCAGTCTCTATGTGTTCAGTGCTCAGTTGAATGGTTTCACATTTTGAGTTTTGTCTGCAGTAATGGGTTTTTGTTACATGATGTTCTCATTCTTGGAGTACACACAATTTGGTGAGCAATCAGTTCATATAATTGCCTCTTCAACATGTAAATGGAACAGGCAGTGTGTGTCACAGCCATACTGTGTCACACTATGACATAACCAGTAATCAGTTGCCATAACAACAGGTACACCGTGTCCAATCCTGTTATTTCCTTTTATGAATGTGTTTGTACATGTATCATTGCAGCCTGGTGTTACTGATGACACACGCACACACATTTAATGTGCCAACTGACCTACTGTGACACAGATTACACGCTCAAGCTACTCAGAATGGGTGGGGGACAAACTGGGGCATTTAATCAAACTGAAGTCAAGTCTGTACGTGTGTATGTGAGGTGGTGCAGAGATATGCTCCATGATTGACTGTGTGTACGTGTGACATTTGGAAGATTTATTGGGAGATAAGGGGCTATTGTCAGTAGCAATTCACCTGAGTTTGTCAGACAAACTGCCTCCCTATCCCTCTTAACTAGCATGTGTGAAGCCGAAGTACTATCCAGTCTGACAATTAAAGATCAAGCTCATTATTAGTAAGTTAACCCTTAGAGGTCAGACATGTTTCTTTCTGGTTTTTACTACAATTTTGGACACATTTGACTGAAATGTTTCTTATGATTAAAAGATCTTTTGTCATTTGCACACAGGGGTTGCGAAATCTAGCTTGCATCCTTTGATGTTTTTAGTCGGTGACAGGTCTGTGACGAGAAGTCTCAGATCTCACGACAAATGGTCTTGTAGTGTGTGCACTCCTGCAACATGCCAGGTGTAGTCACCGAAGCTACAATGGATTTCAAACCTATTTCATGTTTGTTGACATGTTGTCACAATTGTGGGAGTTTGTGAATTAATTTTGTTATCGTCATGCACTTCTCTTATTTCTGCCTCTTAGTATGAGTTGCTTCTATTGTATTCCTCATTTAGTTTCTTTGGATAAAAGCATCTGCTAAATGAATAAATGTAAATATAGGATGGTTGCAATTAAACCATAGCAATGATGGGCATTAATGTGAACATGCTTATATTCTACGGACAAAGAACGTCATGTTTGCCTATAATAAAGAAAACTGTGCGGCAGTTTTTAAAACTTTGTCTTTTACTTTTTTTGTGCTTTATTATCATTCAAAAATACACAAATATAATGATAGATTTAGGTCCTCATGAAATTATGTGCACAAACACAATGGAAAACAAGACTGTTAGTCACAGGTCATATAGTGTGCTCTTGGCTTAAGCTTCTTTGAGTGTCGACAAAAGACACAAGGTTAAAACGAGTCAGGCACAAAGAGATGTCTTTATAAACGAGGTAATAACTTCTCTGGGTAATATTTATTTTTCAGTTTAATATTGTCTATAAATGATTTTGATTTTAGAAGTCCTGCCCTTCTCTGCATGCAATGTACACTCTCTAAAATGACTATGGTGATTGGTCTTCAAGTTGAAGTAGTTTATGGTTTCCTTGGCTGCGAATACTGCACACATTTTTACCTTATGGTATCTGTAGTTACTTTTGTTTTCTTAACTTCATTGTACAGTGAACAAACACTTGTCTGTCATCTCTCTCAGGGCACTCCTGCAGATGTTTTATATAAGGGAACAATTACTCGTCTAATCACTGAGGACAACCCCATCAGAGAGAGAGGTAGAGAAGACACCTCTTCTAAAGGTCATGTAGTCTATGAGGGTCTTAGTGGACACATCCTTTCCTTTGACCGTAAGAGCACAAAATCATACAAATGCACATACCCTGAAATGAGATAAAGACAGAGTCTCATACTGTGTTTGACAATTTGGTCGTGTAGGAGGTCAGAATTCTAAGGAAGAGGGTCGTGGGGACATGGTTGGGATGAAGAGGTCCTACGATATGATGGAAGGGGTTATGTCTCGTGTGCCTTCCATTAGAGACTCGATATCTGCTGAAGGTAAGTTGGAACAAGAGTCACCTTATAGCACAACATCCGCCCCCCTACAGGAACGAAAAGTCTTATCACAATTGACTTACTGTTAAATTAATTAAGTTTCTGTAAATTAGTCCAATCAATGCTTAATTAACTGACACCAGAATCAAATGCTTTTTTATTTTTAACTGAGTGTGGACCCCCTAGCATTTGTGTTGCGCCCAGACCACAAAACTGATGGGAACAGCTCTGGTCGAATGCTCCATGGAGCAGTGCAGAGTGGCTTTTCTACTGTATGACATGGCAGATAATGACATGGCAGCTAATTAGTTGTCCAGTGCAATTCTATTCACAACAAACATGTTCAAATTTTCTGGTGTGCATTCCATCACCTACACTTTCTCTCTGCCACAGGCTTGATGAGTCGAGCAATGCCTAATGAACGGGATAGTCCTCATTCACACAACATGCGCGGATCCATCTCACAAGGTCAGCATGATCACAGAGAATTATAGGCTGCATTTTTGGACTGACCACATTTTCAAGAATTTGGCAAATTTTGGTATAAAATATTTATTAACTTCCTTTCTCTTTCTTACTCAGGTATCCCACGGGACGATTATTTGCGTCGGGAGGGCAAACAGATGAAAAGAGAAGGTTCCCCGTCACCCCGTGGGTCTGGCATGCCCACGGACCCTCTTAAATCACGCTCTCATGAGGGCATGGTGCCCACGGTCAAAGAGGGTGGACGCTCCATTCACCTGATTCCTCCTGAGGGAGTTTTGATAGGCAAGCATAAAGAGGGCTCCATCACTCAGGTAACTTGTAATTCTG
Source organism: Xyrauchen texanus (assembly GCF_025860055.1). Taxonomy (NCBI): domain Eukaryota; kingdom Metazoa; phylum Chordata; class Actinopteri; order Cypriniformes; family Catostomidae; genus Xyrauchen; species Xyrauchen texanus. The sequence continues at coordinate 16,438,015 of NC_068302.1, read as the reverse complement.
ACCACGAGAAGTCACAAGCATCTTTTAGTTAAGTGCCTAATAAGTGATCTCGCACTAAATCTGCACACTTTTTCTGCATTGCACATTAACTGAATAATAGGGATGGGTCACAATGTTCGACTTGTCATCCAACAACCGACTAGTCAAATAGCGAGGTCAACTAGTTTATCTACAGTTTTCTTATACACTTTTTTTTTTTAATAGGAAAATTTGCATCTTTAAATTTATCCCCTTTAAAGCATTGAGCTACAGCCATACACTTTAGACTGACTTTTTTGGCAATTGCTTCATGTCTTGCACTGTTTTTGGAGAGTCCCATCGCAACCGTTACATTCTTAAAGTGTCATGAATCTCCCCTAATTCAGCACAAGTCTTTCACTCTTCAGACTTTAAAAAGTGTCATCAAATGGGAGTGAAAAGCTGTAGAAAGTTGAGAGGGTTGAGAGTTGGAAGTGGAGGAGGGCAGGGGGTCATGCACAACAACACTCTCACAATCATTGTTGCCAAGTCCATGGTTTTCCACGAAAACTGGGCTACTTTTAAACTCTTGATTATTTTGTTCCACGGATTGAAGGTTTGACATGTTGTATAAATTAGGGCTCTGCTCGCAAATGAAGGACATACATAGTGTGCACCGAGACGCAGTAAGCCACTCGAAGCACACTTTCCTCTCTCGCGAGTAGCTTTGGATATTTTGTGGATCATTCAACAATGATTGGATTGTTTGGATGTTTCACAGCCACAGACTTCACAATGTTTTAAGAGCGAGGACAGCAGAGAGTGCGCTCAATATGCTTGCTTGTCCTTGGCTCTGCGTATGTACTTGATTGCTGTCTGTTCCCTCAGCATGCATATGCTTGCCAACAAAATGAAAATCATATTTACTACGCAAGTAGCATCAGAGCAGAAACTTTAAACAGGATTACTGAAAATTAAGAGTAATTACTTATAGTTATCTGACACACGCTGACATTGAGTAGTTGTGGTAAAGAGAAAACGTGAATAACTCAGAGTAGCAAAAGTAATAGAAGCTCTTTGCAGTGTTGTAATCTGGCCACGAGACCATATATTTATTGCCTTGGTCTTATCATGTACTCGCTTTGACTTGGCTTGTCTCAACCTGCTTTTTTAATTTTTTTATCCCCCTTTCTCCGAATTTGGAATGCCCAGTTCCCACTTCTTAGTAGATCCTCATGGTGGCACTGTTACTCACCTCAATCCAGGTGGCGGAGGACAAGTCTCAGTTGCCTCCACATCTGAGACAGTCAATCCGCACATCTTATCACGTGGCTCGTTGTGCATGATACCACGGTGGCTCCGCATGTGGAGGCTCATGCTACTCTTCGCGATCCACACACAACTTACCGTACGCCCCATTGAGAGCGAGAACTACTAATTGCGACCACGATTAGGTTAACCCATGTGACTTTGCCCTCCCTAGCAACTGGGCCAATTTTGGTTGCTTAGGAGACCTGGCTGGAGTCACTCAGCATGCCCTAGATTCGAACTTTTGGCTCCAGGGGTGGTAGTCGGTGTCAGTACTCGCTGAGATAACCAGCGAATATTGTGTGATACTCTAAATCAACCTACTCTGATTTCGGCCTGGTCTCGACTAAAACTCTGGCTCTTTGTTTTAAATAAATATGACTCCCTCATTAATCAGATACTCTCTAATAAATCACATCTTAGACTTTATGCATATACCTCACATTTTGTGACCTTGCTTCAACTTTTGTCTTCAAACCGGAAAAAGAGATGGCTAAGAAAAAGCGCAAAAACGGGCGTGAGCTACTATTTCATGTTTGTTGACATGTCATAATTGTGGGATTTTGTGAATTAATTTTGTTATTGTCCATGCACTTCTCTTATTTTCTTAGGATGAATTGCTTCTATTGTATTCCTCATTTAGTTTCTTTGGATAAAAGCATCTGCTAAATGAATAAATGTAAATATAGGATGGTTGCAATTAAACCATAGCAATGATGGGCATTAATGTGAACATGCTTATATTCTACGGACAAAGAACGTCATGGTTGCCTATAATAAAGAAAAACTGTGTGGCAGTTTTTAAAACTTTCTTTATCTTTTACTTTTTTGTGCTTTATTATCTTTCAGAAATACACAAATATAATGATTGATTTAGGTCCTCGTAAAAATTATGTGCACAAACACAATGGAAAACAAGACTGTTAGTCACAGTTCATATAGTGTGCTCTTGGCTTAAGCTTCTTTGAGTGTACTGCACTCAAACTGGTGAAAATGTGTAACGTCAGATCATAGGCATCTGCCGAAATGAAGATGTGATTGTGTATTGTCACCAAGCTTGCCAAGTTGTGTATCCAGCGCACAATGGTACAGGTTGTTTGGAACTAATTGTGAGTACTCTATAATATGTAAAGAAACCCAAAACTACACATTATTTCAATATAAATGTACAGCTTATTAAGAAACACTTTATTATTAAATTATATACTGGATAATGTAGCAGCAAAATTAACAGTAATTCCAGTCTTCAGTAGACTTTTTTTTTTTTTTTTTTTTTTTTTTTTTCTCCAAACATTTTTCAACTTCTATCTGGACTTTAAAGGATTCAGATCTCTTTTTTTTGTTCAATTTAGTCTTTAAGACATCAGTACAATTTTCATTAACAGTTTTTTTTTTTTTTTTTTGTGGAACCCAATCAATTTAAACATCTTTATAAATTGTAAACAAATACTAAAGATGACAATAATAATAATAATAATACATTGTTATTAATATTATTATTATTTGCTGAGTAAGTGCTTTTATTATATACATTTTTAATTTGAAATACAACACTAATATATTTAAATCGTGCACTTTTTAAACCCTCACACTTTTATTTTGACATTCTAATCTCTCCAGGAAGTCCTGTAAGTGTCTGTTTGTAGGCAAGTTCACAGTAGTTTAATTTGCTTCTTATTCAAATTCTAGTAAAATGCACCTCCATTGCTGTTCTAAATGCATATTATAAGTGAACCGATCTATTGAGCATCTACATCTGAGTCCCTATGATCAGTCCCTACTAATTTTCAGGGCTTCCTAAAGACAGATCAGTTTTGAAAATATGTAGTTCTGCACATTACTACTAAACACTAATGATGAACGTGAACTGTCTACAGGGCACACCTCTGAAACAGGAGCCTACAGGCTCATCCAAGCGCCATGACGTGCGCTCCATCATCGCCAGCTCCCCTCGGCCTTACCCTGGACAGCCCCCTCATCTAGAGCTCAGGCCTGAGCACAGAGGGTCTGATAGGGTTCGCTACGAGGAGGGAGGGAGCAAATCCCGACCCAGTGCTGTGGTCAGCACACCCAGTTCTCTGTCTCGTGTCTCTCCACTTGCCCTGGGTGGAGAGCAGAGCAGCAGAGCCCACCACAGTCCAGTGGGCTACGAGGACCACAAAAGATCTGGATACCCTCCACCCTCACACAGAGCCTCTCCGCTGTCAGGCAGAGAAACCTCACAGCGTCCACATGAAGGTAGCACACACAACTAATAACTGGCTTCATCACAGACACTCAGAGCAGCTCAAAACTACATGATATTGTTCTTTACCTGACTTGACTCACATAGCTATGTCAATATATACTACCAGTGTAAAGGTTGGACACCGCAACCCATTCTTTTTTATTACTATTTTCAACATCTAAGAATAAAATCATTAAGACTATACAGGAACACAAAGAGAGGGAAGTATAGGAATGTAGTGATCCTTTACAGTAGATGAGAAGATATTCAAGATCATAAGAGCCATACATTTTGTCTATTCTGTCTGTGGCTGATAGTGTAGCTAATGTGAATGTAATTACATTTTAAACACTGTTCATCTTTGTGTTAGGCTCTAGTAAGGCCCAGCAGCAAGAGAGAAAATCCACTCCCACCCCTCGAGAGGTTCGCTCTACCAAGTCTCCGCTGACCGTGGGTGAGCACACAGCCTCTATGGCCTATGAGAGGATCCTGCAGGGGCTAGGAACAGAAATGTACCGTGGACAGATTCCTCTTACATTTGACCCTGCAACTCTGTCCAGAGGTATCCCTATAGAGCCAGGTATTGCATTAATTTGCAGTTCAGCAGTTAAAATTTCTTGTGAGGCAACATGCTCTAATAGAACACTCTCTATATGGTTTACTGTTTTTCATCCCCACAGCAGCGTATTACCTGCCCCGCCACTTGGCCCCCGCCCCTGGCTACCCTCACCCCTACCCTCACTACCTTATCAGAGGTTATGCTGAAACAGCTGCTATGGACAACAGACGCACGCTCATGACAGACTACATCACCTCCCAGCAGATGCACCAGTGGCCTGCTGCCATGGCTGCCCAGAGACCTGACCTGCTCAGAGGCCTTACACCCCAAGAGCAGTCTATTAATTTAACCTACTCACCCACACACAGAGGTAAGGGTTTCTTAAAAAGGCCACACCTTACATTTTCGTGAAGTCCACTTACATTGTTCATTAAGGTTTCTTGCACCAAAAACTCATCATTCAGTTATGCCTGACCATTTTCCACTCTCTCTTTGACCCTCAGAATTAAACAGGGTATTTTTGCTACTCTACTTTTAAGACTTCTGTGTGTAAATAACCTCTGTTATGATGGGCTAACAGCTATTTAGACTTTCTAAATTCGTACTATTCATCCATACATAGAGTATATAAGGCATATGCGTATGCGGCCTAATTTAAGCTTTTCTGAACATAACTGTCAAAGTATGGTCAAGTTGCTGAATATATGCTGACACGTAAATGTGGGTGGTCATATGGTAATGTGCTCACTCTGACGTCAATATTCTCACACACACACACACACACACCCTTTAGTGGTCCTCAGCTGGGTTTTTAATTCAGATATTTCACATTAGTTATGCATATTTTTGACTAAAGAAAATGTGAAACATCACACATTTCCATCAATTGTGTTATGGACATTATATTATGGGAGCTTACCTTGTGTCATGCAACAGCTGAATGACCACCCTGCTTCAGGGACAGTTATAGTCGCTGTAGTAGATCAATTGTACATTGTTATTAAATGCTGCCAGAAGATGTTGCAGGATAAGTGCAATAGCTCACATAATGAGGGCTCAAATGGCTATTCTCATATGCCGACTGCCTCCATATTAAAGGTTCTAGTGGATTATGAGAACCCACTTTAACGACGAGCTGTGGGTTAAGCACTTCTGACTAACCAGGGCAATGTTTGAAGAATTGTGTGCCATGGTCTGGCCTTTTTTGGGCCAGTCACATCAAGCTGTCTCACATTTATACCAACCGGTGAGCGCATTGCCATCACGCTTTAAAGATGGTCATAACACGTCATCGTTTATGCGAATAAACTGTTTCCATCACCTAAATGAGCAGTTTGAAATATGCTAAACTTTATCCACCTCATCCTAGCGCATAACCTTTAAAGCTATTAATTTGAATACCAAGCATTTCCATACAGGTTTTCTTATGCGCATTTTCAAAATTCTGTGCGCAGGAACGTCTGCATCTCCCATGGATCGCATTGCATACATCCAAGGAACCTCTACAGCCTTCCCCTGCGGACCCTATAACACCTCCCCCATCTCACCAGGTACAGAGCAGTACTCACTCTCGAACACACACAGTGACAGATAAAAATTAAATAGTGATATACAGTATAAGCTCATTTTCTGAGAAAGTGCCATTAACTTAACTGTATATGTTTCTCTCCTCTTTTAACAGTGGGAGCATCTCACATGAGCAAGATACAAGGCAATTCGGCATCCTCGGAGAGAGAAAGAGAACGGGAGAGGGAGAGAGAAAGAGAGAGGGATCGTGAGAGAGACAGAGAGCGAGAAAGAGAGCGAGAGAGGGACAGGGAGCGAGACCGAGAGCGAGATAAAGAGCGTGACCGGGACAGAGAAAGGGACAAGTCCCTTAGTCATGGTAATGTGGAGCACGCCCCTATATGGAGACCTGGTGAGTGCACACACCCTCATACACTGTGTGGCCAAAAGTATGTGGACACCCTTTTCTATTTTGGCTTGGCCCTTTAATTCCAGTAAAGACAAATGTTAATGCTGCGGCATACAGTGACATTCTAGAGAACGTTGTGGCAACAGTTTGGGGAGGGCCCCTTTCTATTCCAACATGACAATGCCCCTTTGCACAAAGCAAGGTCCATAAAGAAATGGTTTTACTGAATCAGAATGGGAGCAAATCCCTTTTTGGTAGAACCAATTATCTATTAATGCCAATGGTTTTTAAATTAAATAGTCAACAAGCACATATGAGTGGGATGTTTGGGTGTCCATGTACTATTGCCCATAAAGTGTTTCTTCTTAAACCTAAAGTATAAGGTATTTCTGATAACGCTTTACAACAAGGCTCTATTTGTTAACATTAGTATACAATAAGCAATACTTTTAGAGTATTTTTTAATATTGGTTAATTTTTTTTAAATAAAAAATTGTATATGTTAACATTAGTTAATGCAACATGAACTATCAATGAACAATTTTATTTTTATTGACTAATAGTAACAAACATTAATAAAAAATAAAAATATTTATTGTTAATTGTTAGATAATTTTACCTAATGCATTAACGAATAGAAACTTATTGTAAAGTGTTACCATATTTCTAAACATGCTCCTGCTCACTTTTGTGTGTTTGTGTCTGCCTAGGAGCACCAGAACAGACAGGCAGCAGTAGCAGCTCTCGTCCCCCATCCCATCCATACAGTCACCAGTCATCCCCTCTTTCCCCCCGGCCCCAGGACAACCTTCAGCAGAGACCCAGCGTCCTCCATAACACCAATTCAAAGAGCATACCCAGCTCTGAGCACAACAACCCCTCTGTGCTGCGGTGAGTCATTACCCCTTACACTACTGTCAGATGATAGATCTAATCTCTCTTTTTTTAAATAGTGTATGCTTGTGAAGTTCCTTGTAAGAGTACTGGCAGTCCTTCTGTAAGCTATGCTATGATGCAAAATGTCAAGATTAGGTACTTGATAGATAACTTGCCAGTGATTTAAACCAGGGTGGAAGTTGTAGATGAAAGAATGGAGGAAATTGCAACATCGGGTTCAAGTTGTAGGAATGGAAGTCCTGAATTTCAGTTTAAAGAGCCAATTGCCTTTTTGATGGCATATTAAACCAGCCTGAAAAATATTTTTGTGCATGATTTGATCGGAAGAAACAGAAGTTTTGATACTATTGTTAAATTTTAATTTAATTTTTGAAAAATAATATTCAAGCGTATTCTTGACAGTTTCCAATTCAAGTAGATAGAACCTATACTGTATTCTAACCATGAAATAGTGTTAATCTCATCAATTAAATCACAATCACGAAATTGTTCGTTGACAGGTTTTTTTATTTTATCAACAATAACGAATACAAGACGAATAAGACTCTCGATGTTAATCAATTAAAGCGTACTGTTGATGAAAAAGTGACGAGAGAAAATAATGCTGCAAGATATAAACAGAAGAAGAAACATCTGTTTATAGAAGAAGATATTAGATATGGATTCATTTTATCCAATAATCAAGTGCTTTGGGGATTTCCCAACTTGAGCTACATGAGTTGAACACCAGCAAAATAAAGTGCTTTTAAATGGTTAATAAACTTACACAAACGCATCCTATTTATACATGAGATTAATTACTATATCCACAACATATATGTAATATTACAATTTACATCTGCACTGACAGTGAAGTGAATAACAAGTGAACTTGAACTAAATGACAGTAATGTGCGTAACTTTGTGAACTTGCATTGTGAAAACACTGTCTAAAAAAAAAAGCGCTACATGCAATGCATTATTCTAAACTGGAAAATGAATAACAGTCTCCAAAGCATGAAGAATTCATAATATAGTAGACTGACTTCTAAACAGTACCTAATACTTCTGTTTATTCGTTTTATGTTATTATTTCAGGAGCTCAGGTTTTCACAATTTCAATTTTTTTTTAAATGTTTGAATATTTGATTAAAGTTTGATCTGTTACACTTTGACACACGTTTTTGTCATTTTCCATATTATCATCAACTAGCACGTTATTTTAGTTGACTAAAATTATATGACATTTTAATCTGACAAAAATGAATGAATAATGAGTATCTATTTAAAGGTACAGCCTCAAAATCTTTTTTCTTTTCTCTCTAAATCATTACAACTCGACTAAAATTGACTTCAGTGATTCCATTCTCACTCATGTCGCTCGTGTCTATGTCATAGCAACATGGCATACGTTCTGTTTCAGTTTGTCCTATGAAGAACATCTCATGTAAACAAAGCTAATTCTAAGTTGAATAGGCTCTGTATAACGCTGAATACAGAGGACGCATCCTACCTAGCAAAACCTTTCGAAATGAAATTATGACAAACAAAAAACTATGTACGAAATTCATACTGCCATGAAAATAGCTGGCCACAGAGTGAACTGACTTGCCTTAAAGGGACTTTGGTTAAACAAGTTTAATATAGTGTCAGTTGCTAAATGGCTCTAATTTGCTCTTAACCTCCTCCTTCAGGCCACCAGGCTCCTCTCGCTACCAGGGCTTCAGTGGGCACCTCCAGAGGTCTGGTCTACTTGCTGAAGGTTACCCAGCTGGTACAGACCCAAACTTGAAAGACTCTAGCCGAGATGGGGGCAAAAGCCATGGGCGTGGCGGTCTCTCCAAACATCAGGAAATCTCTTCCAAGTCTGACCCCAGGCTGGCCAGCCCTGGTGCAGGTGGGACATACCCTTCTCTATACAGCCAGGCTCCTGGTGGCCACCTTGGGCTGCCCCCAAGTCGAGGGCACCTCTTGCTGGCCCCTGAAAGCAGCAGCGGCAGTTCCATCCCTTCCCGCGGCGGGGAGATCGTCAGCAGCGCGTCAAGTAGGGAAAAGACTCAAAACAAAGTGATGTCCATACAGGAACACGAGCTTCGAGCACTCGGTAAGACCACCATGACAGCGGCCAACTTCATAAACGCGATAATCATGCATCAAATTTCTTGTGATGCAGCGATGCCAGAGACTGGTGCGCTCGCGACCAACGGCATCTGTGATGGTAAGATGCTCTGGGACCCTTTTGGGCCGTTAACACCACCTTCCCTCCCATCCCCTCCCCTACTTCCTGTTCTTTCCAATTCACCCAATGCCTTTCCATCCCTTCACCCTTCCTCTACCCCACCTGACCCTCCCAACCCCGCCCTCTTACGTCTGTGGCCTAGTGCACGGATATGGTGGTTGGCATTGATCAGAATCAACCCAGTTTCACAAGTCCATTATCCTTTCTGTTTAGTTAATTTTATTGATGTTTTTCTTTGAATATGCTTCTTCCTATTGCATTACTTAAAGACCACCAAAGGTTTTCTTCCCTTTCGAGTCACCTAACCTTCTATTGCAGACTTATTAGACCTTTTGTTAAATAAAAAATCTGCTGGGAGATTCTGCAAATTTCAGTCCAAACGTCCACAATTTAAAATCTTGAATCTTATTAAAAGATTTGAGCTTCTGCTCTGTCATGGCCACAGGCGTATGATTTAGTGGTCTGATAACTCGCCTAACGGTCCAGAAATCACGGGTCTGGAGGCTGGCTTCTCTAGACCAGAGAGAGATCCTGAGGTGAACTTTAAGAGTCCCTTCATTCAACAGTGATGTGGTTGCTGATTGTTTCATAACTTCCTTATATGCTTGCCACTTGTGTTCACCCTTTTCTTCTTTTTACATTTGAGGAACATTTCATAGCTCTTTGTGTTTGCTTCCTATTTCATTTCCTGTTTTGGAAAACGGGAACTCTGTCACAATGGCAGTTTGATAGCTGCATGGCAAAGGGAGACCAAAGAGAGAAAAGAAAGGGATGAGTATACAGATGTGAATAACTTTCAGTTTAATAAATTGGATCGCAGGTTCCTTCAGAATTGTGTAAACATCATGTGTGGAAAACAAGGTTTAACAAAATTGTGTGCATGCAAAACATTTTATATGGTTTACGTTTTGCTTGGGTGTGCTTCAAGTTCATTTGTATTCAGGATAAATAATTAGTAGAGACCCAATAGGCCTTAGTCCGAGTAGACATCCTATTTAATTTGACACAAATGGAATGGATGGCCAGAAGTACTGTCTGTTCACTATGTTGTACTGTCTTAACCTTGAGCAACCCCACATACATATGCGTGGACGTTGTATTTTGGCTTTGCTATATGTAGTGCATAGTTTAAATCTATTTAAACCGACTGATCTTAGTTCAGAAGACTCTTAGCTGTCATTAAAGTGTTAAACTTTTGACCTACTAAAAAATCTGACAAAACAACATGGCGATAGCCACATCAGAGTTTGTCTTTGGGAGAAACAGCAACAAAACTACATTTGGTAAGAAACATAATTACGTTTTTACATTGAAATTTGTTTGAGTCAAAAGATTTGCGTCTCTAATTTCAACCGATATGCAATTTGTTTTTTAATTTTTAGCAATTTACCGTGAAACGCCACGCTGCTAAACACAATGCACACTGTTGTACTACTGCATTATTTTTCTCTAGAAATCTAATATTTACTGTGTATTATCACACTGAGAATCAATGAGTTCATTCAAAAGCTGGAAAAATTTGCTTTCAGAGGCTTTATATGAAGTAAGGATGAAAATAAGTTGCATTTTTAACTGTTCTGAGACAAGTGCAGACAGGCAGTCATTCACTAAATATGTCAAGGCAGCATCATATAGCTCTCATTGCAGCAAATTGCTTCACTCCTAACATCTGGTCAGAAGTTCAATTTCAGGCTGCAGATGATGCGTTAACCTCTTAACACGGTTGGCAGACAATGGTAATCAGTACTTGGATTCAGAATTTATAATGTTTAATTTTATTTGAACATGGTTGGCAGTGATTGGACGATTCTGGCCATTTACTTGTATCAAAGTTAATTATGCTAATTTCTGATTGCTAAAATGCTTCAGCACTGTCTACCACTTTTTTGTGAGTAGAACATTGAGACTTTGTTGCCCAAGTAGGAAAAAACATTGTAACATAAAAGTCATATCAAATAAATAATTTTGAATTAAAATTTTTTGAATTGTGCTTTTCCCAATACTCATCGTTCCAAAACAGCTTTGCAGAAAATCAGCTGTAATGTCTATAATGTCTCAAAAATATGAATAACCAACATCAATGAACAATGATAAAAGATAAATAAATCTGACTTTCTATTGTTGGTATTATTATTATTATTATTATTGGACATCGATTTGTAGGGAAACTATTTGCTCTTGATTATTTTTATTTATTTACTTTTTTGCATGTTTTTTTGTCATGTTTATTATGTGCTACTAATTACAAATCAAAAAGAGAAATAGAAAATGCACACAGCAGTCAAGCTCTGGTCTCAAGAGGTCAAAGACCCTATGTAATGCTTTGAGCAGAGACATATTGACTCTACTTCCATCCTTCATAGCGTTATTATCAGTTGTGTCAATTCAATTTGTGTCTACACTTTAAGGTCTATACCTCATAAAACTGTTCAAATGTTATGGCAGTCCTACTCAATCATCCTTATAAACTGCGTGGAGACATTCTGTTCAAAATCTACAGCTGTAGAAGTAGGAGCATGTCTCCAATAAAACTTGGCACTTTCCTGGCATTTTTAGATGCCTTTTTATTCCTTTCTGTTTTGTGAGAAGCATTTCTGCTTAATAGGTATATTGCTTACACTCAGCTACAGAAAGATACATCCATGATGTTGGCTTGGTCTCTGATCACATGTGAGCAAGTCATTGAGTAATCCCAGAGCGTGTGTGTAACCACATCGCTTACACCCATCTCTGCTTTTACCTTCAGAGTAATCCAGAACTTTCTGCCACACAATACTCAACAGAACTTTCATGTCTTTTTCTCCACTTGTTTGTGTGTTCGTGTGTATGTTTGTGCGTGTTTCCCCGTCCCCTCTCCAGCTCAACAGAAGGCACTTGAACATCATCTGTATGGGTCCGAGGGCAGACTTTCTCCAGGTCAGCAGCCACAGTCCCCTGCAGTGAAAGGCTCTCAAAGAGTGGTCACACTCGCCCAGCACATTAGTGTAAGTGTGTCTATCTGAATGTTTATGAATATGCGTATTGTGAAATCATAATGGATAATATCATTTTATACATACTGTATGCCCAAAGTTGTGTCAACACCCGAATACTACACCCATGCATTAATATGGAGTTGCTCCTCCCTTTCCTGCTATAATAGCTTCCACTAATTTGGAAGATGGCTGCAGGAATTTGTATATTAAGTGTATATTTAGCTTTGATACTGTATTTAGTGAGTATTAAGTTGTCCACCACAGATGCACATCATCACATGAATGTCTTCTCTTTACAGGAGGTGATCACTAAAGATTACACACGACAGTCACAGCAAGGGCAAATTGGAGGTCAGCCAGCACTGCAGCCTGTCTTTGGGTACCACAGCTCTCCTATACTGGATCTTACACGTCCACCCAGCACACCACAGGCTCAGAACCCCACAGAACCCAATCCTAATGCACGTTACACCCCAGAGGGCTCTGCTGCTGAGAGGGAGAGAGTTAGAGACAGGTACAGAGACAAACAATTCCACACTATCTAATGCATTACCAGTGCAGTAACAAGAGTATATATAACATTTGTTAAAATCCAGAAATGAGAATGTAATGTTATATTGCTGTCATTGTGATGAACTGTTATTAAAAACTAGTTATCTACTACAAATTACAAATTATTTTTCCAAAATTATAAGCAGATTACTTTACTAATTACTTAATTGAAAGAATAATCAAATGACTAATTACTTTTAAGTTACTTTCTAAAATAGTTTTCTGCACAACAAATTCATAATAATGTCTATACTACAAAATCTCTCGTTACGGGGGAACAATTCATGTATTTTGCATAAATAATATATTAGAAATATGCATAACCCTAAAATGTATTAAAAGTAATTAAATAAATTGAAAGTCAGTAACTGTAATCCAATTACAATAATTAAAAATGTATGCATTACACTACTTTTTGACAAAAAATGTATTACATTTCAGTAACTAATTGCTTTGTAATTGGATTACACCCAACACTGGTGGTGAAGTTCTGCAATTAGTAATTATCAAGGTCCTGTTTACTTCCATAGCTTGAACTTATGTGATGTTTGTGCATTTCAGGTCTCCTCAGAGTAAGGCATCTCCAGTGAGTTTGGTGGCAGATGGTATTGAACCAGTTTCACCACCAGGGGCCATTTCAGAGCCTGAGACGCCAGGAGCCGCCTACCCCAATGAACAAGCTGAGCAGGGGTATAACAAATGAGCACATGCACAAACAAACAAAACAAATTGTCATCCTATATATTAATTGCTGATTCTCTCTACTGTTCTTTCTCAGTATGGGATCTCGTTCACCAGCCAGTAGCTCTCAGCCACCTGCCTTCTTCAGTAAACTGACCGAGAGCAACTCTGCTATTGTCAAGAGCAAGAAGGAAATGATTAAGAAAATGGTGGTTGGCACTGAGGCTGAATTTAGTGAGTTGAAGGGACTAAATCTGCTGGTTTTGCAGATAAAATGGATATGTCTGTTAATGTGTATGTTTTTGATGCTGTCTAAAAGGTCTCAAACCTGTCATTTCCTGTCTCCTTTTTAGACCAGGGCCAACCTGGGACAGAGATCTTCAACATGCCTGCCTCTACGAATGCAGGTGAGCAGCTCCACCATTCTTCGATAAACCAATTAACTGATTGTCCAAACTGGAAAACATTTGACAGTTTAATGTCTCAAACCGTGTCTACACTGGATATGATCGGCACGTCACATCACATGAAAAGTCAATTGGCCCAATTATAAACAATTGCGATGTCTAGACTGGACACATTTGTTGCGGCACAATGCGCTTGCAGATCTTGGCTGAGCTGTTATCATTTTTGATGCATTGCAGAGCTTCTTTAGCCTCTTTATTTCACCCATTCTTCTAAAATCAAATTGTTTTATTTACAAATATCATATGCGAATTGATTGCTATAAAGTTTTTTGCTATTTTATCATAGACAGCTCATGATTTTTCTGTTCTGTAATTGAAATCAACTATTTTTATGTATTTCCATTGAAAATCAAGTAGTATATATAGTTATTTACCTATTTTACTGTTTCTGAAATCTAGTATCAAGCTTACAGCTGTTTGGTGTTAGTGAACATTCAGAGATAACGTGCAATCATTGGTCGCTTCCAGTGTAGGCACGATGACAAAAGCTTAATGAGGGACAACACTTCACACTTTTCTGTTTCTTTAACACAACCGCTTTACCATCTCTTTTAGGACCTGTGAGTGTTCGCAGTCACCCGCCCCCAGAGGCCAGCGGTAATACTATAGGTCTGGAGGCCATCATCAGGAAAGCCTTGATGGGCAAGTATGATGATCAGATGGACGATCGCTCGCCTTCCAACTCCGTTAACTCAATGAGTGTGCCAGCTGCTGCAGTGCCGCCAGCTTCAGCTGATGGGCGTTCTGAAGACCCCTATTCCTTACCAGGTGCGCCAAATAAACCCTAATGAAAACACCTACTGTACCTTTGTGGCAGTGTGTGTGATAGGCTTCACTATCCTTTTTGGGACCAAATGTGTCTATAAAGATGTTAAAACTTCTATCTTCTAAATAAAGACATACCTTTTTAAAAAAGACTAAATAATGTATTTTTTCACATATCAAAAATGGCAAAACATTTCTGTAAATGTTAGGGATATGGTCCATTTAAAGGAGAAACAATAAAAGTCAACAAGATGTCCTATAATATACACACAAAGGGATTTGAACGTCACCCAAGATGTAGCATGGAATAATGGTGGTGAATAGTTGTAGATGTCAAAACACTGTTTACTTTGATATCCAAATAAAACATGGACACTTTTAGATGTATCAGTTGTTGGTCTGTTTATGTCTGATATGCATGATTGTTGCTGTAGGTAAATCTAAAGGAAGCGGGCGCTCTAATGGCCGCAAGACTAAGTCTCCTGGTCTGTGTGGAGGTGAAAGACCTTCTTCTGTGTCCTCCGTCCACTCTGAGGGAGACAGCAACCGTCACACCCCACTCACCAGCAGAGTGTGGGAGGACAGACCCTCATCAACAGGTACACAGCGCAGGGAAGAAACTAACTAAAAGTAGCTCACTACAGTTTTCAATAGCTTTACATTTGCTTTTTCAAAAGCTTTTTTCCAGTAACAAGCTATTTTCTTCCTAAATGTAATTGCAAAAATTACATTGAGGATGAGGAGGAGTCTTGGGCACATAAGATGTTTCACAATAGCATCTATCTTAAGATGGTTATTTATATCGTCAGCTTTAGTGTCAATAGGAAATATAAATGTTAGACTCTCAAACATTAATTTTATTAATAAAATAGAATATCAGAACATGGAGCCCTGCAGCAGATGGCATGATCCCCACAAAGCCCCCCACTGAACATCGAGTCAGTCTGAGATTACATGAAGAGACGGAAGCAATTGAGACAGCCGAAATAGATAGAAGAACTGTGGCAAATTTTCCAAGAAGCTTGATTTATTAAACCCCAAATGGGTCATTATAACTGAAATATACCCAAATTAATCGATATTGAATCAAGAGCTTTATACTCCAGTCAGTGCCATTCAGTCACAAATCCATATTAATCTACTGATCTTGTTATCTGGTTCCTCTTCTCTACAGGCCCCACTCCATTCCCCTGTAATCCTCTTACCATGCAGATGCGCCTCCCTAGTGGAATGATGTCGGGACCCTCTCCCTCCCCAACGCAAACAGGGGCATCAGTGCCCCCACAGGGCCAGACTCAACCCCGCACCTGGGAGGAAGAACCCAAACCTCTGCTCTGCTCTCAATATGAGACTCTGTCTGACAGCGAGTGAACACACTTGCTCACACACACACACACACACACACCTTATATGTACACTAGGACGTCTGAACGTTTGCTGCTTTATGAACAGAAACTCGTTAATGTAAACAGGGATGCTTGTGAACACACATATGTACTCATGTCCATACTGATATACACACACACTTTAACATACATCTATCTATGCGCAAACGGGCCATTTTTACAGCAGAAAATGATCAGACACATGCACTGTGTGTAATCTGATACCTCAACACACACGTCATACATGCATATACAGACAAAAACATCACACTCCTGTAATCCACCCCTAGCAAACACATGGCTCCAGACAGGTGTATTGATGTGTCGTTGTGTGTATTTTTGTGAATGTGCACACATATATTACTGTGTGCCTTCACTCCAGGACTACTTGTAGGAAAAATCACTTTTAGTCTTTTTTTTAATACATATATACTTACATTCGTGTTGTCTTGCTGGCCATGTCAAAGTTGACTCATGGACTCATCAGTTTTGTTGATGCATCTTTGGAGCATTCCTCATTAGACTGCTCAGGACACACACTCCTTTACTCTAGGACAACTGCAACGCATGTGTGTGTGTGCGCGTGCGTGTGTGTGTGGCTTAATGCAAAGGCTGGATGAATCCTCTGCAGAAATAGTAGAACCACACACGTATGTACACCCTCTTAGTTCTCATGTGTACAAGGTTATATGAAGCTACAGTCCTATTTTCTTTTTTATTTAAAGGGATAGTTGATTAAAAAAATTATATTCTGTCATAATTTATTCACTGTTATGTTGTTCCAACCCTGTATTTGGGCTTTATTTCCTTCATGGAACTCAAAAGGTGATATTAGGCTAAATAACAGCCTCAGTCGCCATTTACTTTCGTTGTATACAGGCTAACATATGGGTTTGGAACAACATAAGAGTGAGTAATTGATGGCGAACTAATCCTTTATATCCATTTAAGATGACAAAGATTCTGTGTGCATGTGAAGAAATGAGAACATATTCAGAAATGGTTTTGATGTGGCAGCCTGGATCTGTGCAAAACAGTGCAGTTGAGGTTTTTAAGCAGTGGTTTAGATTCATTTTATCTTGTATCCTTCTGTCCTTATATTGCTGTTGCAGTGAGTTTACACGAAAAGCCATATCATTGGTTCACAGGGTACACATACTGTTAATTTTTCATTATAACTTTCATTTTTTAATTCTGTTTTTCCTGTTTGAAGAGCCTGTTGAGACTCAAAACTCTAGCTGACCAATAATTCAGTTTCTTTTGTTATCTCTGTGTGATAATTGATGGGAGACAATAATTTTTTTGTTGTTGTTCAGCTCATCACTATTTGGATTGTTTTTATATTTACATGAACCATGTTTGCATACGTTATTTTGATATTTTTGTCATCATGTTTTATGTAATGAGTTAAGCACTTAGTCAGTTAATGATTCCTGTTGGTGTCTTTTAAAGGACACTGACTCGAATGCATTTATTTTCATTTTCTTATACAGTATTTTGTTGATTTGTTTGTGTTTGGTCACCTACCTTGCAAAGTGTTCCACTCTCTTGCGACAATCACAAGCAGAGTGTTGAGCGAGTGGATGTGTCTTTGGAGGGAAGCTGCTTTATCAGGTTTTGTCCTCTCAACCCTCTCTGAATGTCCCAACAAACCTGAAGTTTCTTACACATCTGTTGTGAAAAGAGAAAAAGTCATGCTGTCTGGCCAGTCCTTTGACATAACATACACTGAGAGCTGCTTTACTTTTGCTCCATGTGGTTGAAAAAAGGGTTTTTGTGCATGGTCGTCGTAGGTTTGTTGTCCAATGTGCTTACTTGAGGAGATATATATTTTATGTAATAGAATAAAGAGTTGACAACATGCCACGCCTCATATAATCCACAATCCCTCACTTTGTACAGTTTCAAAAGTAATTCTAGTGTTAAGTGCCATGTATTTGACATACATTTCTGGAGTTAAAACTACCAAGTGACTATGCACAACTTCTCTTTTTTTCTTTTTTATTGTTTGTCATTTATTTTCTCCACGTTATGCCAGGGCTGTACAATTTGTCACACAGGCACACTGTAAAGAAGTGAAGGAGATATTTGCAATGAAAGGTAACTGTTGAAAGTTGTCTCCTCTCAAACACCCCTGTGGTGGGATTACTAATTGTTTTGCATGCATATTAGATATAATGAAATGTTTTAATTCATATGGTTTGACATATTTGCCACTTGATTTTACTATATTTAACAGTTCATACTGCAATTCCCATTGTATTCTTCTGAATTTAACTATTTTTGGAAGCAAATTAAAAGATTAAATTTCAACGGTGGGTTTTATCCGGTGGATTTTAGGGTAATTATATTATAATTTTTTACTTCTTCGATTTAGTGGTTGAGGACCGTATAAGTGCACCTACCTATTGTGGTTTTGTAAAATGGGGCTTTTTCTTCAGTCACTTCCGTCTCAAATACACACTCATCACTCTCAACAGTACATGTTAAAACCCAAAACATTTACGGTAACATCACAGAATGCACAGATTTTGAGATTCGTCACGTGTCACTCCAGACAGTATTGTATTTAGTGGAAAAGTCACTCTAAATCCAGTGTTTTCTTGTATAGCAAGCCCCCTTTTCCAATATATTGACTGTTTGATTATTTTTGTCAGTTGATCTTTTACTGAGGACAGTATAGCACTTTCCTTAGATGAGGTCATTTCCTTTGTAATCAGACATAAATTAAGCAAACATAAAAGAAAAGGAGAGGATAGAGACTGTAAAACAACGGTAATAGTAGCACCTCTTAAGAATGGCAAGGTTAAGTGGGTATTTGGGTGGCATCAGTTTTGTACAACCATCTTGTGCATATTCCTTTTTTTTTTTTTTTTATTAAGACCCACTGTATTATAGCAAGGAGTGTAAATAGACCTAAAAGGATGTACATATTTATGTGATTTGCTGCAAGATTGATATTCACACTGTTGTATTTCAACATGGCCACCAGCAAGCTTTGTGGATAGCAGTGTAAAAATGAAACGAACAGAAAAAAACAGACACTGCCTTAATGTTTAAATAAAAAGCTTATTGCCATTGATTTGTTTGCTGTTGCACTGTTATTAATTTGCAATTGTTCAATAGTTTATAGTTCACAATGTAAAGCACTTTGAGTTTAGTGTCAGAAGCACTATATACACATGTAACATTCATGCATAGTATTGGTTTATTTGTCATTTAGATCAGTGTTTCTCAGTCTGTGTTTTTGCTAATAACATCACAAAAAATAAACAGTACATAAAATATCACATGCTATTAGAGGAGGCGATTATCTTGCAAATGAGCCCACACACACACACACAAGGTAATCGGGTGCATTGATCATTAGATAATCCACACTAAGCACAATGTTACATATGGCCACCAAGAGTTGGCGCCATGTAAATGACACACATCAGTGCAGATCACTGAGTCTAAAGGCCCTCATTCTGTGAAATCTCTTTACTAATATCATGTCTGCATGCTATGCAAATCTTCATAAGTTAGTTCTTATGTACAACTATTATGTTTTATTTATTTCGAGACGTTTTTAATCAATTATTTTTGTAATGTGATATTATATATATATAATTTTTTCTGATACAGTTGACATGATTGGGAATGAAACAAAAGCAGTTTTTTGGAGCCTCCTTATCTATACCCACATATATGTAATGTCAAATCAGAAAAATGAAAAAAAAAAAAAAAAACAAGTAAATTTTTGGCTCAGTTGTTTCCTTCGTTTATGTTTCTTCAGTTTCAGAGAGTTTCTGAATTTATATTCTGTATAATTAACTCTATAAAGCTGTTTGTGTTAAATATGATGCACAACATTTGACTGCTCCTAGTGGTTTTATGTGAAAAAAGTGGTTTAAATGTTTGAATCGATCTATTTAAAATAATCAAATATGATACAACAGGGGTATATCTCTTATATACCATTCCATTCATGCCCACCACAAAATATCACAGAGCTTTGAAAATTCTGACATATACATTTGATAAGATATAATTGAAGAGTGAACACATTTTGTATTTTTATATATGCAGTCTGCCCTGTCATTATAAAGATCTCATTATTGTACATTACAAGCTATTGTGATGTCATCTTACCATAACTTCCTGAAGCAGAAAAAGTGTGAAAAATATATAGGATAAACATTTTTATTGAGAAAAAAATAAGAATATTTTATTCATATTGTATTTGAAGTGCTGAATTGAACTGATGCATATCAATCCATATTTATCCAGTAGACCATGGAGAGGAAGTTGTCATTGCCAAACTCTCAAACATTTGGTATCTCTGAAAAGCCCAGGGAGTTCTCTAATAATACCCCAAGATTTACCACTGTAGCATGTGTGGTCTCAGAGATACTTAAATAACAAATATCCTACACAAAAATGAAATGCTGGGCCTGAGGATAGTGATCTTTAAAGCCTAATGTATCAAATATGATATCAAAGATTTTTTTTTGTTGAGTTTTTCTAATGGTATAAAAACAGTTTAATGTATAATTATTATACAGGGTTAAACTTTTGAAAAGTTTTCTTTAAAATGAGACCAAACACTTTACCCTCCTTGTCCCCCCTTGTCGTGTTTGGGAATGCCGCTGAAACAGGACATCTTTAAAAACACCCTCAGAGCTTAAAGGGTTCATTCAAAAGATTGGTGCCTGACATATAATCGTCCCCCTGGGAAAATCTGGCGTTAAGTACATTTCTCAATGGCAAAATGGTGATGGGCAATGAATGGTCAGGTGTCAATAATTTCAAAATGAATATACCCGTTGCTCTCCATATGTGCCTTTTTTTATTGCATTTCATACTTGTGGTGTCCAATAAAGTGCAAATAATGAACTGCATACATTGAACATGAACTGTGAACATTTTAGCTGTTAGTCTGTAAATTGGTTTGAATTGCATTTGAGTATAATCTTTTAGTGTTTATGGAGAAAACATTAATAGGCAGGTGTTTTGTTGTCATGTGCCTTACTGCTCTGTGAATCACAATATATATATATATATGATAAACAATTATGACATTTCTAGAAACAAGCAGACAACCAGTCAGAGAGAGCAAAGTAATCTATGTAGTGATGTTCTGTTCATGTCCTGTACTAATCGTTTTTGTGAGCTGGTGCTTTGTAGCTGAACTGTGCTGAAAACCCTATTCATTTGACTTAATTTTATTGAGTAAACTCGTTCCCTCAGTTGAATTGAGTAATTGTGTCTCCAAAATGTATGTAATTAAGTTCAATTAACTTTGTGTTCATATAGAATTAACTGAACTACTTTGGTTAAGTTAACTAGATGCAAGTAGACTTAATAAAATAGAAAATAAACTGGAATCACTCCCTTGGCAATCCACTTGAAAGAGTGCCTCCAGTATCACGTGGACAGTCTTGGCCTTGATTTCTGCCTGTAGCCACTGAGGTCGGCCAACAGGAGTGCATTGTAGGCCCCAACAGTCTGGATGATGTCCTAGCTAGACCTGAAGGTCTGGGACCACACTAAGCTCGTTTTGAACAAACATCCAGGCACCCTGCACGTTTTGGGATCGTGGAGACTTCTACAGTGGCTTAAGGAAAGACCTAAGCAAACTTTAAAGCTGTACATTGGTAGTGCAGCTCATCTTTAGTGCGAGCAAGTGGTTGTCTCTTCAGTGGACCAGGAAGGGGGTGTCAGATGTTTCTGAGGGGCACAAGGAAAAATGTAGGGAGGCAATGGTTCTTTAGCGATCTTTAAAATGCTACTTGGTTTGATATTTTGCTATCTAATGCCATGGCACGTATAAATCAAGTGTGGCTTACATATCCAAATACTTTTGGAGTCACTGTATTGTTGTAAAAAATTTTTACTGTAATAAAAATGTTCACCCACACATGCCTCATGATAATTTACTGTACGATGGCTTTATAAAAATACTTTACTCCCTATAATGTGATACAGCCTAAATCAAGCCTGAATTTATGGATAAGGAGATATTCTCTGATATTTACTGCCTCCCTCGAGGTCTTCTGATTCTTGCTAGAGAATTGCAGGTCAGAGAGCTGTTTTGCATGTGCTTGTATTTTATGATAGTATAATTGCGGAACAATTTTTCATCTTGAGCTGCAAAATATTTGACCTGGTTGGAAACTGCTGCATAAGTAATGATATACATGGAAAACAGTGACTGCTCATTCTTACCTAAATAATAGATTTCATCAAGTTCATCATAACACCAAAAGATAAATGTATACAAGCATTTTAAGGTTTGGGGCTTTTATTTATTCAGTTTGGATATACATTTATTTTTTCTTAAATAATTTTCTCATTTGTTACCCAAAAGATCATTAACCTGGGAATTATACAAAAATATAAAGAGAATGAGTGCTGTATTCCACATATACAACAGGAAAGTATTTTACATACACACAAATCATCGTGTTAGGGAACGACCCCTAAACAAAGATTGATCAGTTAGCAGAGAGCATTTTTACATCAAACAAATGTAATAATAGAATTTCATACACATGAAAAAATAAAAACTCTCCCCTCATCTCCAGTCTAATAATTCTGCACGGCATGCAACACATTGCAAAAATTCCTAATCAATAGTCCATAATTTCTCAGGTAAAACATTCCAACACGTACTGTAAGAAGGAGTGATTTATCGGACATGACCCCCCTCCCCATAAGATTTCACATCTTATCAACACTTAGTGAATTTCTCATGAAATGCTCATGCTTCCTTTATGGGATTTTTGGAGCTTGAAAATCACTATTCACTTGCATTGTATGGACCAACAGAGTTGAGATATTCATCTAAAATCTTAATGTGTGTTCTGCTGAAGAAAGAAAGTCATACACATCTGGGAGTAAATGATGAGAGAATTTTCATTTTTGGGGTGAACTATCCCTTTAAGTAATTTAAACCAGCTAAACGTCTATGGTATGTGTGTTTTCCAGTAATGTCGTGGAATATGTGTGCATGATGCACTAGTTAACTGTATTACATTGTTTTGACAGAACCTTTTGTGTTTTACTGCCATGTATTTCCTCTCAGCACTTCCAATATATCCATATACCATTACAGACTTAAACATACATTTTTCTTTGTCATTATAATACAAAATATGCTGCTATTTTCATGCAACAGAGGATACCCATCATAAAAAAAGAAATATGTTACAAGCCAAAACAAGAGATTTTTAATGAGGTAAGAGATCTAAATTTACAATTCCACTTTCAGCTTATAAAGATTTCTAAATTTATAGACCAAACACAAGACAGACATAAAGTACTAACACCTCCCAATCCCTGACCGCTTTAGTCATAATCTCCCTCTCGAAGTATCTGTGCATTATATCTCATTACCTTCTAAAAAAAGAGCAGAAGTTAAAGCCAGTCAGAACAGAACGTGTTCCCTCTCCTCTAAACAAAAGAGATTGTGTTACACATTAAAGAGGAAATGCATTAGCTGGAGGAAACAGTTCACTTAATCAAGATTTTGGATGAGACGGTTTGGCTCCAAAAACAAGAATACAGAAAAACAAAAAATACACATTACTTCTCGAAACCAGAGGTTATCCAACCATACAATCAGAATGTATATCGGATGACTGCACATAGTCTTCAGATGTCATGAGGTAAATTAACTTTGTCCCCTCCAGATGAACTATTCTGATTCATGGTTGCAGCTTGACAAGAACCTTTCTCACAAAACCAGCACAAATCCCAATGTTCAATCAATCTATTGGTAATCATTTCAAATACAACTTCTCTCTACGTTCTTGCATTTCCTTTCATTCTCTAACAACATTACATGATCGTGACAAAATGTTGTGCCTTAATACACATTTGGCCGCAGTTTCCCAGTGAAATGTCCAGTTGGGGGCACCATAAGTCAGTGAAATGGTGTTGTAATCAGACGAGGTTTTTAAGTTGAATATAAGATGAAGGTTTTAATGAGTACATACTTCTCTAACCTAAAACTTTAACCTAAACCTAACCAATAGCAATCTTAATTCAAATGAGAGTTCGACACTAAAGAGACATCCTTTCCCAAAACCAATGCCAAAACCTAAGCAATAGTTTCCAAAATTAAAATGAGAAATGAAAAGCAAATATTTTGATTTTGTGTCACTTCAATGACACTTTAGTCTCACCTGTTAGCTTGCATGCTTGGCTGGTCTCGAGCTGCGGTCCAAAGGCCAATAGTCTATCAGTCGCGCAACCACGCAAGCTAATCACATCGGAATACGTGTGTAAATGTAGTGGATTTTTCAAATGAAGCATTATAGTATAAGTGTTTGGATATCATAACATAGCTGTGTGTGAGTAATAGAGTGAAAAAGAACTGTTTATAAAGTCATAATCAGCTGTTGCAGTCATGATTTGTGTGAAAGTGAATAAAACACACAATTGTTGTAGTGCCTCTAGTGTTAATTTCACCAGGACACTGCAACGAAACGTAGAATTTGGCACATAAAAGTTAGTTTGCAAAATGTAGTTATAGTAACGTTCTTCTATGAGACCAGGTTGGCTTTGTGAGTTCAGGTCATATTTTGACCATTGAATGTCAAAACCCTGGGCAGCTTCTAAAACTCTTGGGCAAGAATTATTCAACATTTTCTGAGGTACAAACAGAAAGGGAGGAAATATTTAAGGTTGTATTTCCCTTTCTATGACTTTTACAGAATCTTTGGTCCAACCTTTTAAGTGCTCTCACTTATTGATTTGCTCTTTTTCATACCAAGACATTTATAACCTTGGTAAAAAAAACATCAACAACAAAAAAACTTTCCTTACCATAAGTGCAACTCAAATACAGTTTATATTTTTTTTGCAAGTTCTCTGAAAATGTTGGGTTTAATCCCAATTTACTTTGTGCTGCTCTCTCGGCCACAGTCTTTATCCAAAAATATAGCAATAAAATATGGCAGCATTTAGTCTTTATTATAGTCAGGCGTTTCATTTTTGAGCATTTGCAAAAATTGCCAATACTAAGACAAATAATCAGGCCCACGTGGAATCTGTACAGTTTTTTCATTTTCTCAGATTTTCTCTGAAAATAAGTAGAATTCAAATGGTAAAATTGCCTAAACAAAGCTGAGTATTACAGTTTTACAGTATTTGTAGGCAATAACAAATTCGGCAAAATTCGTACATTTTAGCTTTAAAAAGTTACCGTGTGAGTTACCAGAATTTATCTTGGTTCGCTCAATGTACTGACATAAAATATTTGATTTGAATTAAAACACAAAAAGGGTGGGGGATGTGTAGAATTCTGTAATTGACATTTGTTCGAATTGATATTTGTTCTGCACGTGCAGATTCCGTGCAGACCTATAAGCAAACATCCGAAACAGTTTCGGCCCAATTTTTTCCCCCCTTTCTGACTGGCTTGACTGGATATTATTCATAAAGAAAAACTCAGATGTACATAAATACATTACTAACACATTACACACGTATATTGCGACATGACTGCACAGACACAGCTCCACCAGATTCCCTTTGTCAAGTACCAACTTCTCCAGAAGAGAACAAAATGGCCCCCACCGACTTAGTTTTCCTCTTTTATTTTCTTTGAAGTCTCTAGCCATCCAATTTAATCAGGGTTGTAGTAGTAACAGAGCCCTGTTGCTCAAGTCCAAGTACTTTCACTGAAGCTCTAAAAAGGGAGTTTCTTAATTGTGGGAATGATAACAAACCTCTCTCAGAGGTCTTCTGTATAAATGATACATGGACTGGCATCCTCGGTGGACTCCAGTCTGACTGTGGACACAAACCATCGTCTCCCAGCTGATTTTCTGTTGCCATTGTAGTTAAGCGTGGTGCGGTATGTATTCCGGGCATGCTTGGGGAACACAATGGCCGTGCTTTGGAAGTGTAGCGGCCTGAGCCGTGGCTCAAAGTGAACCTCTGACTTGTAGCTACGCCACGTGTGGTTTTGCACCGCCACCACTGTCTCGCTGAATGACGTGGCGGTCGGGACCTGGGCACAGTACACCTGGTCGCGGAAGTGTCTGTCTGAAGCATACCTCACTGCAGAATTGAACCTGATGGACATCAATTGACATACAGTAAATTCATCACCCTTAGAGGACAGTGAGGGAAGTAGTTTTGTGTTCTCTTACAGAAGGTTTTCCATTCCCTCCCAATAGTTTTGCATATGCTCAAATGTTAACCATGCTATTGTATAAAAACCATAGTAATAATACAGGAAAAAACATGTTTACTACTTCAGTTACGGTTATGTTATTATGGTTAATATGTGGTACAAATATGGTTTTTAAAATCATGGTTTTCCACCAAAAAGAAATGCCATTGCAAAAACTAACAATGGGTTCTCTAAAGTAGAAAATTAAAATTGTCTAAAAAACTTTGTGGTACATGGTTTTAAAAACCATGTACCACAAACTAACCATGGTGATACTATAGTAAAACTAACCATGTTTTTTTTTGGCAGAATGTTTATGATTTTTTACCATAGTTTTGGTTGTCCTGTATTATTACATTATGATATCACAGTATATATAAAATATATCATAGTCAAACCATGGTCAATTTTGTGGTTATAGTTTTATTGCAAATACCATAGTTGAACTAAAGTGACTGTAGTAAAATCATGGTCAATTTTGAGTTTACTATGGTTTTACTAAAAATACCATAGTTGAACTATGGTAAATGTTGTAAAACCATGGTTAATTTCTGTAATGAATGGATTAAACTATTGTGAACGAAACCCGAAATAATTGCGAGGTAACGCAAAACGTATTGCGAGGGAACACCAACTATTTCAGAAAATGTATAACCTCCCTGTCCTCTAAGAGCTCTGTAATATTGCAAGGTTAGCATGAGCATTTGTTTTAGCATTGGTACTAGTTGCTTTGCTTTATAACTCACTTACTTGATCTCTTTTTCTGGTTTGGGGTTGATCTCAATGCTCTCTCCATAGACCACAGGGTACATGCGTGACTTGGCATCTGGACCTTGAGAGTTCAGGAGCAAGTACGGCAGCTAAACGGAGACATTAAAAAAACATCAATTAGTGATTTAGTTAAATCTCATTACAACCAGTATATCAAAATGTCCCAAATATCAAAAACTCATGCAGTAGATTGGAACATGTTTCCTGTCTTAATATCTTTCAAAATCAGTGTTACGTCCTTTGAAACACAACATTTTTGCAATATCTGTGCCACAGCCTTACTTTAATTGTTTTGATGTCTTTTTGGACTTTGCTGTTTGTGTGGTAAAAATGTATATATGCATATCAGTAATATACAAGTAATAATACAAATTATACAAAAGTTAGTTCCAGCCTCTAATTTTGACTACACAAAAAGATTCCAAGAGTGCTGATATTTAATATAATATAGTTTGCTAGCTGTGCGCTGCTTGGTGTTGGTCCTGCTTAAGCTTCTTTGGGAACCATTTTCATTTGCAGATCAGAAATATACAAATTAACTGGCCATATTGTGCCTAAAATGTAAGTTAAATGATTTCAAACAAACTATTACTACAACTAAAAATGTTGTTTAAAAGCAATATCACATTTAAAATAATGCTGTATTAGGCTACTGAATTTCAGCACTGTAAGCCATGCAACACACTTGCTATTGTGATATTTTTCACTTCATATTTTGTATGGCAGTTGAGGATTGATGAGGCTAATTTGGGACATTTTACATGTTATGTAACTTAACAAATATCTGTTTTAAAATGAGTGCCACATAAAAGTATTTTCCAGTACAGCTAATCCATTAGTTTCCAATACTTTAAATAATGAGACTAAAGAATCGGACAAATCTTTGAAGTAGCATGCATGCGTGCGTGTCTGTCTCCCTGTTGATATATTTGGTGGTCAGACAAACGGCGACAATGCAGCAGTGTGTGGAGCCAGAGCAGTCTGTGCCTTCACCTGCTCTAGCCATCAACACACACTCACACCACGTGCACACTCGCCACCCTCCTCTGTGCCATCCCACACATGCAATTGTTCTCACTCTGTCTCTCTCTGACACCTAATAAAAATGAGTTCCACGCCAGCAGATTCTCTGCTAAGACCTGAGGTAACACGGAGAACATGAAGCAAAACATTTTGAACTTGCACATCCAATAAATCAGGAAACCTGCTGACATGTCTACACTGGTCACTTTAACCTTTGCAGTTTCACATTCTAAAGGATGACAATCTGCAGTGTTTTGTTTGATGTCTTTGGATATTAGTTCTGATGAACCAGTTTAAGTGAGGAATTGTGCTGTTACACATGTAGTAACTACATTGTATCAAAGCAGTTGTCATTTGTCAGATTTTAAACATAGATTGCATATGACAATCTGGCCTGGTGAAAATGTTTAGGTGGTGGGACAACAAACACATACCTGTATATTAATTATTTCTATTCAACCAAAATGGAAACTCAGAACAAGCTAAGAACTTTCCTATAACATGTTTCAAATGTTTGGACTGACATTCAAAAGACTGAGAGAATCACTTAAAATTATTAGACATGCGCAGATATGAAATTTTTTGGCAAGTACCAAACAACTATAGGCAGATACCAAAACTGATATTTTGCCACTTAACATTTAACCAGTTTTATTAATAAAAATTTTTTTATTAATAGGTTTACTTAGAAATACTTAGAGTTACAAAAGCCTTTTTACTGTTTTAACAACAAATTATTTCCAGTATACAATATATAATTTCTGACATCTCAGAATTCAAAGTCAGCTGGTTTTTAAGCATTTTGAATGGTTTCCCACATCATGTAGCCTGAAGGTAAGTGCTGCTTTCACAAATATCACGTCTGCTTATGCAGTTTGTTCTGCATTAACATTAGAAAGAATTAAAATGTTACATGTTCTTAGGAGTGTCAACCCTGATACATATTGTGGAGTTTTTACAAAGTGTGTTACTAATGAAATATAATTAAATCCCAAATATCTGTTTTTGATATCTGTGTTTTCATGCTTATAATGATTGTTTTAATTGGTCAATAATTCATCATTGCATCCCTAAAAATTATTATATTTAGCATTTTTTTTCCCCCTAACATTTCTATTTTGTGTGCCTTCTTTTTGCACTCGAGCTGGCCTGGGCTCCACAAGTTTATGCCAAACCTGATGACCCATGTTATCTTAGCATTTGAGAATGTTCCATCATGTGTGCTTCAATTAATGCATATAAATCTGACTTTAGCACTATAGAGTTAGCATGGACAATATTTATACATTTGCTGATTTGATTAGTGACCCAGAAAAATGGCATACTCTGAAAAATGCTTATTCATTTTATGCCATAAAGTCTCTTTGTTTAAATGTTTTCTAAATGGTCTGTCTTATCTGGCTAAAATTACATTTTGAATCTTTTCAGTGTGGTCTCTGAGTTTTGGACCCCAGTATATATCTGTGCCGTATGTGTACAAGAAAGAAAGTACAAATGTAACAGGAGTCTCTGTTAAATCCAGAATGGATATTGTGTCCACTGTGCGGTTACATAATGTGCATCCACAACACCCACAAACCCAGGAGACATACAGTCACACGAGAGACATCGCTCAGTGTTCATGGAGCGGGACAGAGTGGTTAGAAGTCCAACAGGGCAGGTGGCCTGGAAAGCTCAACTGTATCAGTTAACTTCTCAATGGAAGGTTGAGGACTGAGCAGAGTTTGTCATTACTGTGGCCTCACTATATTTACAGACTGTTTGTGTCATGTGGTCTGCATATTTTTCAAGTAACCATCTCGCACTCATGCAGTTAGTTTGAGGGAAGGGCAAAACATACTGCTGCACACTGTTAGACACTTTAAAACACTTTTTGGAGTCAGGACCTGTTTTCTTCCAAGGAATCCTCCCACTGCCCGTTATGGTACTCCCTGACCGAGACCCTGCTCGGCACGGATGCATTGGCACACAGCTGGCCCCGGGGCCTGTGCAAATATGCCCCAGTAAAGGTGCGTACACACTGCCAGCGACTCCATTCCATTCATTTTCAATGAGAGCACAGCGACTTCCGGCGACACAAGCTGTCGCGACCGTTGGCGACTAGATGTGGGCATGTCCAGCGACGCGACAAAGTTGAGACAAGTTCAACTTTATTCAAATGAAGAGTGACTAACGGAAGCGACAGCCAATAGGAGAGAAGACGGGAGAGCTCACGTGATCCTTCTCTCTCTCTCTCTATCAGCTCCTGCAGTAATGGAAAGATGGATGAAAGGCTAATTCTTGCTGTTAGAAATTTTCCAGTGCTCTATGATATGTCTCTTCCCACGTACAAGGACATTTTTAAGAAAAATACTGCGTGGAAAGGTGTATCTGAGATTGCGGGGATTTTATGGACCCAGACAGACCGGCATTTGCATTTTCGCCGCAGATAAACAGCCGCTATGGCAAACAGCACGCCTTGTTTCTCATTAATTTTTGATATAAAGCATTTTATGTACTGATTCCATTTATATTTAGTCTTTTCCCTTCAAAATGTTTGTTTTAGAGATTTGCGGTCAACAGCAATGGAATGACATCCGTGAATGTCATTTATAAACGTTACTAGGCAACCAGTAGTGGAACACCCACTAGCGACTTCACCGCCAGCCACTGGCGACCTGCAGCGACAAAGTCGCTGGCAGTGTGTACGCACCTTAAGCCTGCTTGCACAGACTCAGTGCGAAGTCAGGGTGGATGAAGAACAAGTCGTGTTGGTGGCACCGTACTGGCCCACCCAGACTTGGTTCTCAGAGCTCACGCTCCTCGCGCCAGCCCCTCCCTGGCAACTTCACCTGAGGAAGGACCTCCTTTGCCCAAAGTTCCCACTACCCCTTTTAAGGATCAAGTGGTGAACTTGCAAGCACTGCCCTGGGAAGAGGCAGACCCAGCCTTGTCGTTGCTATGTCCAGTACGAGCCTTGCATATTTACTTGGACCGCACAGAGAGCTTTTGACACTCTGAGGTCAGCCCACGTACTTGGGATAGGTGCTCCATATGTGGTGGTTCCCTGTCGGTAATCCCATATGAGGTATTTTCCACGGTATGGTTTCCCTGACGGTAAACCAGTGTCTTCGCATGGGCAGAGATCTGCTCTGCCACTAGTCGCTGCGCTTGTAGAGCTCCTCCCTTTCAGGTAGGACCTACCGCGGGGACTTTTTTCCATGTGTGGTACTTCCCGGTTGGTAAGTCCATGTGATGAATTCTTCACATGTTAACCTCCCCTTCAGGCAGGATGTGGTCTCCGTGGTGTCTGTTCTCCGTGGGTTAAAAGAACACCTTCTCCGGCGTGAATATATCTTGGTCCCAGCTGTGAAGTTTTCAAATTCAAAGAGGAAAAGAGAGAAAAGGTCAAAACGGCTGATGTGACCTATTCCCATTGTAAGTACGTCTGTCCCCCCTTGGGGTACGATGGACAATGCGACTTATCTGGGGCATTGGGAAGGTTACGACGGGGCTGTGTGCACTTGTTACTAGGCATGCGGTAGCTTATCTGCACCACCGATCCACTTAACACAGTTCAGCTGGTTGTGCCATTTTGTAAAGGGACTCCTAGTGTCACTACATCGACAAAACGTTGAGTGAGTGACAGATAGGGAACGTCTTGGTTACTGTTGTTACCTCCGTTACCTGATGGAGGGAATGGGATGTTGTGTCCCTCCTGCCGCAACACTGAACTACCCGCTGAAATGGCCGGGACATTGTCTCGGCTCCTCAGCACAAACCTGAATGAGTGGATGCAAGCCGTCTCCTTTTATACCCATATGTCCGGGGAAGTGGCATGCAAATTCCACTTGCCAATCCTCACTGGCCTTTTCTCCAATATCAGAGGTGTTTGGGGCTCCCAAGATCGACCCCTAGTGTCACTACATCGACACATAACATTGGTTAACAACATTAATTAACAAGAACTAACAATAAACAATAATTTTACAGCATTTACCAATCTTGGTTAGTATTCATTTAAAAAATCACATGTTGTTGAACAATTGTATTTTTATTAACTAACATTAACAAGGATGAATAAGTGCTGAAAACAATGTTATTTTTTTGTTCATAATTGTTTACCTAATGCATTAACTAATGTTAACAAATGGAACCTTATTGTAAAGTGTTAGTTTATAACAAGAAATAATAAGGGCAGTATTGTTCATATTTGTTCATAATAGCTCATGTTAAAGGTGCAATATGTAATATATTTACTGTAGTAAAGCATACAATTATCGCTTGTCATTGTCAGTTTGCTCATTCCTGTTGCGTGTCCTCAACCTGGCAACCCACGTGAGCTTTGAGTCTGGGGAGGAGTGGGCGGGGAGACAACTCTCTCCAATATTTTGAATTTGGACTGCAGTACCCACTTAAAACACTGGATGTCAATGTTACATGTTGCTCCTTTAACTAATGTAATTAACTAATGTTAGTAAATACAACCTGATGATATGAGTGGAGTCTTCATAATTTTAATCATATCTTTTTTTAAGTGCTACTCAATTTTTACATGTAAAACTATTGCTGTGTACCTTTAAGACTCCATGAAATTACATGAAAGGGAGGGACATTCTCGTTCTAGGCAGCACAAAAAACAAAAAAATTGGACAAAAATTGGACATTGGACAAAAAAAAGAGTCATCTATATTATTGCTTTGTTTCCCAGCAGAGAAAGACTAAATTTTGTATTTGCATTGGAGATGGACCGATATATCGTTTTTTTTAGATAGTTGCTTTTTGGACCTACTGGTTATCTGCACAAAAATCATTTTTTTGGTCTATTCCTCCTCGGTATCTGAAAGAAATCCACTATCAGTCAACCTCTAATTTGCATATCTGCTAAAAGGGAATTTTCTCAATATTATAAGTATACAAGCATATAAATGTTTTCAAGTCAAACACACATGGATTAAAGGCTGCATAATTGTAATTCTAATTTTTATCATTTTGATTTCATGGGGTGTTTAAAGCTGAATTAGAGTTGCTAGTGTTTCAGCGAGGCCCTGCACCTTTGCTTCTTTAACATAGGTCATCAGTTTCTTATACAAAAGATTGCAATAGCTCCTGTTAGGCCTTCCACTCTAAAATAAATTAGTTTTTTCTAACATAGCATCCAAGAACAACTCTCAAAATAGACCTGTAGGTCTCTATATATATATATATTTTTTTTTTTTGATGCAAGCAAACACATCTTTCCTGCTAGCATACAAACTGGATATACTATATATACTGGGAAACACCCTCGCAAGGCAAGGTTGCAATGAATGGAAAATGCAAAGTGCAGCAAACAATGATGGCTTTGTATGCCTTTTTTTATTACTTCGAGTCAGCATTTGGTCCTCATATATTGCATGTTTCCTGCAGGGTTGACCACATTTGTATACACTTAAGTAATAGGATTTTGTAAATGGCTTTGAATGGAGAAGAGGGATCGTGTTTTGACATTGGCATGAGAGCTTTCCAATGTGTTAAAGACATATTGCAAAAACATCTCAAATAAAATGTATGTTGCACAAACAAAAGTCATGCTACTCCCTTCTAGTTCACTGAGTGGGGAGTTTAAGCAGTTTTTTTCTGAACTTTGGAGCAGTCTTCAAACAAGTGCAAGCACGTTTCTCAAACAGAGTTTCTGGGTGATCATTTATACGATCCAGAATGCCTTCAGATAGCTGCTCTTTTCGGCGTGCTCAGGCAAAGCATTTATGTCACACAATAGCCATGAATGCAGATCACTGTAACCTCAAATATATTAAAGGGATATTTCACCCAAAACAATGAGAATTCTGTCATTATTTACTCACCCTCAAATTGCTGGGCATTTAACTGTGTGAATTTAGGTTTTGACCCAATTAATTTTTTTAAATAGAGGAATTGAGGTATTGCATAAAAATACTAGCAAACGCTTTAGTTAAATACATTGTCAGCCACCAAAGGCTGAATAAGGAAGACATTTTTTTATAGCACTTGGTTTGATGCCACTCCCAATCTGATCTGATCAGATCAGCTGCAGATGTGTGCATGCTCAAAATGAATGTAACAGGTTAACAACATGATGACTGATATAAAAGACACCGGTAATATTTCCAGTACGATTTTACAATATGATTGTATATTAACGTTGTCCATCATGCATGTATATACTGGCTTAAGACCATAACTGGCCTCGTCGTTCTGCGCATCTTTTCTTTACAGTTACATGCACTTCACATCAAATCATATGGATAGTCTATTAATGGAAGAATCAAACATCCACCGTTCCTATTACCTTGATGATTCAGAGAGATTGCTAAGTATTGCTTTGATCTGTGACATGTAGAACTGCATCTATAGCCATTTGGCAAGCGATCATTTTGACAAACTTTGCGAGTTAAATTGTAATGATAAATAATTTCATATTATTGTCCTGTTCAGCATGTACCACTAGAGGGCGCCACATGCCCTGGACTCTGTTTGCAGCGTTTTATGACAATACATACAAATTGTTTAATGTACAATGAGTATTTTGTAGATAAGCTTCATCAATTCTAGATATTGATTTCAAGATAACTTTCTAGGTAGACTTGGTTTTGATAAAAAATGAATACCTACATTGTCTAAGAAGTATTTAGCATGTATTTCTTATTTTATACTATAATTTCTTAACATCTGGGTTTATTCCATGTTGATAATTGTGTGGTGTCATCTTCTTTGTGCATTTTTCTTGCACACCTATGATGAAAAGAATGAGAAGAGATATCCCGAAACAGGTTGCGAAAATTAAAAAATTAAGTTAAAAGTTTGGAAAAAAAAGAAATGTAGATTTTTTTTTTTTTTGCCATATTGCCCAGCCTACCTTCATGTCATTCCAAAGCTGCGTGACTTTCTTTTTACCCATGGAACACAAAAGATAGCCTCAATCACAATTAACTTTCATTATATGGAAAAAAAGTCTAACATACTGTCTAACATCTCTCAAAACAGTTCCACAGAAGAAAGTCATATGGGTTTGGAACATCATGAAAGTGAGTAAATAATTACAGAATTTTCATTTTTGGGTGAATGGTTCCTTTAACAGTTGATGGAACCCTGGAAAAAACTGTGTTTTTGTTTTTTTTTTTGACAGATTTGGCTTGTCAACTGAGCTGTGTTTCCGAGGGAAAACTTAATTTCCTGCCCTATAGATGGAAGATGCATCTATGAAGTGTTGGAAGAGGTTTTTTTCTATGCTAATCCAAATCTAGTATTGCGGTTACTCTTACAGACAGTAACATGAGGTTTTCATTAGGGTAAAGTAGTTCTAGTTCTATTCGAAAGGTCACGTAGATTTGAATGTATTGTCATGTCATATGCAGATGCTGCTAGCTTAGTGGGCTATTTACATTTTTAGAGGCAGAAATAAGACTTTAGTCTAGGTTATACCAGTCTCTTAGTCTGTGCATGCAGCATTATACTGTAATGTGAACATGTGCTGTCGAGTAGTACTGTACTGGTATGAAATGTGTGTATGTGCTTTTAAAGGTTGCTATGAGGAAGGAGGGACAGAGAGATCAGTTTCAGTTACCACATTCAAGTTCAGCAAACACAAGGTCAACTTGTTTACAGAATCTCTCTCTCTCTCTCTCTTTGCCCTCCTCCTTACCATCCTATGTTCATTAGAGTGAGTCTCCAGAGGCACGGGCACCTGAGGTCCTTCCTATTTCAGGATTCAGTCCTATTACTTCTAATTATTTGTCCCTGGCCGTATGCCTCCACATTGCCAACAGTCCGTTTTGTGTTGAAGCAAACTGCACATCCACATGATCTTTTGAATTGGC
The DNA here is from genome assembly GCF_025860055.1 of Xyrauchen texanus. NCBI lineage: Eukaryota > Metazoa > Chordata > Actinopteri > Cypriniformes > Catostomidae > Xyrauchen > Xyrauchen texanus. The sequence goes on along the minus strand of NC_068302.1, from coordinate 16,402,329 downwards.
TTTGCCTACAATAAAGTAGTGACATGTTAAAGTATACAACGGGTAGACAAGCTAATTACTGCTTGTTTAAACAAGTGGTTCTAACTCAAATGAGAAGTTACAGGTAAATGCCCAGCAAAAAAATAAGCACATTTACACAGCCTTTGCTGCGTTTAGCAAGTGCACGCAAATTTAAGAGTAAACTATCTGCTGAGATGTACAACTTCTAATTTGTCTGTTTCATGTTGAATGCATCCATTTAGACCTCGCACCAAAACTGTGGGGCATAATTTGGGATCAACCTTTTTTTGTTGGTCCTGCCTTAACCCTAACCCAACAACTAAAATCAGAGGGCACATATTGGTCTATATGAATGTTGTTCCAGGACCAACAAAGAATGTCCTTCTTGGATAAATATCACCTTCATTAAATGAATGCATACCAGTTTACCCTGCCGGCTCTCCTTTCTGCTGTATCCCTGCAGCTCTGTTGGTGTTGAACAGCTGCCGGACCTCGACTCAAGGATCCCCGGCGACAGAGAATAGAAGGGCGGGCTGGGACTCGGAGGGAGTCCTGAATCCGGACTATCGAGCAGCCCTTCCCGGTTCTTTTCTTTCAAACTCTCATCCATAGCTTGTAAATGTAAGTGCCCCACCATTGCTGGAAGAGCGCAAAGTTAAAACCAGGCGAATTCACTCCAGGAGAGATGGTGCGTATGTGAGGAATGAAGTTAAAGTTCCATATCTGGCCCACAGATTAAATCCTGGTGCTCCAACTGATGCCTGAAACATTATTACAACACATTGAGGATATTGTGTTAATTAAGAATATACATGTTAAATGACATGTCAGTGATTCAGATCGTAGACATCGATTCGAACGCGAAGGTTGATTCTAATAATTGTTCTACAGTTCTAAGGGGCTGTTCAACTTCAGCCCGAACGCGTCCTGGCGCTAAGAAAGTTAGACGCAGCTCATACGTATACAATGACAGAACGCAGGTGTCTCGAGGCACGTTTTAAAGGTAAACTTAGCGTCTAAAAACGCAGCACCTCTCCACGAGACGCAACAGTCAAAGACATGAATAATTGAAATAAAGCGCAGACGGACTCATGAACGGTGTGAACGGCCGCATAATGTATACTGTAATTTGACAATATTTAGTTTTGAGGCACAGTCGAATATGTTTCCAAATGGGGCTTAATCATACACAATATCACACAGACGGCAGTTTATTTAACTAAAAAACAAACAAACCAACAAAGTCAGTTTTGTTTTAAGATTAGTTGTATATTGAAGGGAAATTGAACCTCAACGAGTTTCCGTTACCTTTGAATTTCAGAGATCCCCAACGGTTAAAACTCCGTAAATAAAGTGATTAGCGCATAACACTTTTAGTTCAAAATGTCAGGAGAGTAAAATCCACAACAAAAGTGATTTCTTCCACCGCAAATAGCTCGAGGAGAATCACAAATGTCTCACAATAGTCCCTTGGTCGTTTCACGATCGAGCAGTTAAAACCAGCACCGGTTCTTCTGTCCGTCTCTTCTGGAAGAGCAGAAGTTTATCTGGCAGGAGCGGAGCGCGCACACTGACCGCCAGCCTTTATGCGCCTGGAGCCAATCCAGAGCCACTGATGAGATGATGTCATAACCAGCTTCCGCCAGCAGGGGGAGCAGCACTCAGCGCTCCAGCAGTTGCACGTTTTGACCCATATTTCGATTAAGCAGGGCCGAAATCACACATTTGTTTGGATAGGCTATTACAGTTTTGGGAGAAATTTGTGTACATCCATTCATACATTTAGATATTATTTGAACGCATTTCCGCTGCTTAATAGTATGAGTGAAGTGTGCTTCTGTGATTTACAAAGGCATAATTGGCTTCAGCTCTTGAGAAAAATAATTGGGTTTCTGTGGTGTTGGTGTGTCACAATCATAAAAAAGTGGGGTGACCGGAATTTTTTGGCAAAGACACAGCTTTGTAATGTAATTACACAAACTATTACAAGGTAGATTGAAGAACACTGAGGAAACATCATTTTCAGCTCTGAAATGCATTATTTAGTGAATGGATAAACTAGGAAAATATTTATATGGGCATAAACCATGCAGAAGTATCGCCCAAGCACCTGAAATGTGTTGCATCAAGGGTGTGTGTGTGTGTGTGTGTGTGTGTGTGTACAGGTTTAACCTCCATTGAGGGGACCGCATGGCTTAGTAAACATACTAAACTATTTTTTTTTGAAAATGCAAAAAGGTTTCTGTGAGGGTTAGGTTTAGTGTTAGGGGATATAAATTATAGTTAGATCTGTATAAAATCCATAGAAGTCTATGGAAAGTCCCCACAATGATATAAAACAAAACGTGTGTGCGTGTTGTGTAAAGAAGCTCATCTCAAAGTTCTATTTCAGGCCTGGGTGGAGTATGGGTGGGCACTTCCACTCTTCTGCAAGTGGTGGGTGGCATCAGTCCAACCAAGCTCCAAAAACCAATATACAGTAGAGGTCTGACAGACATGGACATGGATCATGTTAAAAAAAAAAAAGAGGAAAGAAAGATAACAGTGCTGGCAGCAAGACTGCCTGAAAGTGAGGAGAGCATTTGGCACTCATTTACTGACTTGACATTTGCTTGATCCTGTGGAAGAGTCTGTGAGTTAGTCACATATATCTGTTGATACTGGGGAGACACAAACACAGAAACACATGCAAACATGCACACACTTAGTCATGAAACAGATCCAGGGAGCTGATGGAGACTTTGATGGTTCAGCAGTTTTCTGGTTTAGGCCGGCAAATTGCCAGGAACCACAGCAAAGCATTTATTGTATGAATGGGATTGTGCCAAACAAAGGTGCCTTTATGGCACAGAGTGCAAGAACCGAGTGTTAGAATACACTTCTCAAGAGCTTGACATTTTACAAACTCTTTCTGTTACTCTTACATACACTGACAATATGAAAAGTGAAACATTCTGAATGAAAAGTCATTACTTACTCACCCTCATGTCATTCCAAACCTGTATGCTCTCATGTTTTTTAGTAGAACACAAAAGGAGAAATTCTGTAGAATCTTCCCGCAGCTCTTGCCACACCATCTGACAGACAGATAGATAGATAGATAGATGGATAGACAGACAGATAGATAGATAGATAGATAGATAGACAGACAGACAGACAGACAGATAGATAGATAGATAGATAGACAGACAGACAGACAGACAGACAGACAGACAGACAGATAGATAGATAGATAGACAGACAGACAGATAGATAAATAGACAGATAGACAGATAGATAGATAGATAGATAGATAGACAGATAGATAGATAGATAGATAGATAGATAGATAGATAGATAGATAGATAGACAGACAGATAGATAAATAGACAGATAGATAGATAGATAGATAGACAGACAGACAGACAGATAGATAAATAGACAGATAGACAGATAGATAGATAGATAGATAGATAGATAGACAGACAGACAGACAGACAGACAGATAGATAGATAGATAGATAGATAGATAGACAGACAGACAGATAGATAAATAGACAGACAGATAGATAGATAGATAGATAGATAGATAGACAGATAGATAGATAGATAGACAGACAGACAGACAGACAGACAGACAGACAGATAGATAGATAGATAGATAGATAGACAGACAGACAGATAGATAGATAGATAGATAGATAGATAGATAGATAGATAGATAGATAGATAGATAGACAGACAGATAGATAAATAGATAGATAGATAGATAGACAGACAGATAGATAAATAGACAGATAGATAGATAGATAGACAGACAGACAGACAGACAGACAGATAGATAGATAGATAGACAGACAGATAGATAAATAGACAGACAGACAGACAGATAGATAGATAGATAGATAGACAGACAGACAGACAGACAGACAGACAGATAGATAGATAGATAGATAGACAGACAGACAGACAGATAGATAGATAGATAGATAGATAGATAGATAGATAGATAGATAGATAGATAGATAGATAGACAGACAGACAGATAGATAAATAGACAGACAGACAGATAGATAGATAGATAGATAGATAGATAAATAGACAGACAGACAGATAGATAGATAGATAGATAGACAGACAGACAGACAGACAGACAGACAGACAGACAGATAGATAGATAGATAGATAGATAGATAGATAGATAGATAGATAGATAGATAGATAGATAGATAGATAGATAGATAGATAGACAGATAGATAAATAGACAGATAGACAGATAGATAGATAGATTTTGGTGGGCACCATGTTCAAGCCAAATATACCCAATTTTGGTAACAATTTGCAATAAGGTTGCATTTGTTAACAATGACATTAGTGAACATGTACTAGCAATGAACAATAGTACTTTTTTATATAAATTAATCTTAACCAAGATTAATAAATGATTAATAAAAAAACAATCATATTGGCTTGGAAAGGCATGAGGGTAAGTAAACAATGACTTGTTAAACTGTTCATTTACTAATATAGATGCAGGAGATATTAATCGTCAAACACAAATATAACAGTGAATTATGAAAAATGTGTCTAATATGACAGTGTAGCTTACAGGACTGTGCACCACACAGACACACACACACACATGTTGGGTTTTCATGTTTTATGAGTACTCTCCATAGACATAATGTTTTTTTTTAATGTACAAACTTTATATTCTATCCCCTAAACCTAACCCTACCCCTAAACCTAACCCTCACAGAACACTTTCTGCATTTTTACATTATAAAAGAAACATTGTTTAAACATGTTTAATATGATTTATAAGCTCTTTTCCTCATGGGGACCGACTGACTGTCCCCACAATGTCAAAAGATTTTACTATTGAAAAGGGATTAATGGAAAGGAGGAGGCATGAACTGGCTTGACAATAAAAATAATATTTTAAATAGAAACTGAAACAAAAAGACAAACACACAAAGGTGTCAGATGCAGCTTCCAGTCGGCCTTTATACCTCTCTGAGGCTTGATTAGCCTGATTAGGGGCCGGGTGTGCAGAATCACGACCCGGCCCCGCCCTCCGCCCTGCCACAACTATCCTTGTGGGAACATTTTGTCCCCACAACGTAGGGAATACCTGGACACACACACACACACACCTTACAACTTACTGTGTTTACATAGAGGATTCTCACTTTCACCTTGTTTTTCTATAATGCACAAAGAACCGACTGTGTAAGAGGTCTTCCTCTCTCTTCTTCATCCTCATACACACAAACTCAAGTATTTGTCATACATTGTACTGACTCACTCTAGTGATTCATATTCTCTGTCTGAAATTATGTTTGTAAATAGTTTTACGTGATTACCCTTTCAGACGCTGTGTGGTTTTACTCACTCCCTCTCAAAACTAGACAAACACGGTTATTGTGTATTGTAGGCTATATGCTGGCAACACACACACACACACGCTCACACACACACACACACACACACACACACACACACACACACACACACACACACACACACACACACACACACACACACACACACACATGTTGTGTTTCCATGTTTTATGGGGACTTTCCATAGACATAATGGTTTTTATACTGTACAAACTTTATATTCTATCCCCTAAACCTAACCCTACCCCTAAACCTAAACCTCACAGAAAACTTTCTGCATTTTTTCAATTTTCAAAAACATCATTTAGTATGATTTATAAGCTGTTTTCCTCATGGGGACCGACAAAATGTCCCCACAAGGTCAAAAATTTCGGGTTTTACTATCCTTATGGGGACATTTGGTCCCCACAAAGTGATAAATACACGCCACACACACACACACACACACACACACACATTTAACATGGCATGTTAAATGGGATTTTTGAGCAACCCACAGATCAAAATCTGATTCTGATAAAAGTGTTTTAGTTTTTTCACATTACATTGCTCGTATGGGACATTGTGTAAATTGGAAATAGATGTTTTTTTAGGTGCTAATTTCTCACATGTTCTCAATGTCATATGGCATTTAACAACTCAATTCATTATAATGATTGATTATAAATGGTAGTTTATAACTGATTATAATTGCCACCAGATTCTATCTATTCTATTTTGTCCATTACACAAGTCACTGTGACTGTGTGTGGTAAAGGGAACGAGAAGGAAAGAGAGAGAGAGGGGGCGGGTAGTCGGAGTAAGCTCCAACGCAAGGTTACATCCAGCTCAATCTGAAGCTGTCTGTTTGATGAATGGCCTTTAGAGTTTCTAAATATATCTATGGCGACCCCTTTGAGGGCACACATATACAGACTCACGGTGCAGAGCTGCATCTGGTTTCAATGTCTGGAGCCCCTCTGCAGAGATATAGGCTCTCTCTTTTCTCTTTCTTTTACTCTATCCTTTTATCTTCATATACAGTATCTTTCTCCCTTTTCTTTCCCCCAGCTCACAATGGAACACATGTCTTTTCATAATTACTGTAAATTTACATTTGTTGAAAATCCACCACTTTAAAGTGCAACCACAGACATTGCTTACACTACAGCTGGGATTCTCACTCTGTTATTTAGAGTAAACACACACAGCCTTAGGTGCTACAGCTGTGTGTGAGTGTATGCATGTCCACGAGAGCGAAGATTGCATGCTACCAAGTCATCTACACTGATCTGTAATCTACTTGCTCACCTGTAATCCTCCTTTTCTGGCAATTGCTACTTCCTGTGGCATTCACACATCGTGTGTGCTTTGTGACTTGCAGCAATGAAGATTATCACACTATTTGACTTTGTATGTATGTGCGTGTAACTCATTGATAAAGATGTTTGCATTGGTTACTGGAAAATTCATTTGATTTCTCACTTACATTGTCCCTAAGTACTCATCAACCATTATCAGGAACAGACTTTTTAATTAAAGGCATAGTTCACCAAAAAATGAAAATTCTGGGGATACTTGCAAAGTTGTATGACTTTCTTTCTTCCGTGGAACACAAAAAGAGATGTAACTATGAACCATAATTGTTGGAAAGCCTCTTACAAATACTAGTGACATTAATACCTTGAAATAAACATTAGTGAAATTCATTTTATGCAGTATTGAAAAGCTTCATATAAACACAAGTGAAATTAAGATATTCATATTCAAAACTGATGCTGTAGAAATTCATTACCAAATTAAATTCACACATTTGTAGCTGAAAGTGTCCCATTCACCATTTACTTTTAGTCTATGGAGAAACAAAAATGCAATGAAAGTGAATAGCATCTGAGGCTAACATTCTGCCAAGCATCTTCTTTTGTATTGCACACAAGAAAGAAAGTAATAAGGGTTTAGAATTACATACAAGGGTATGTAAATAATTATATGTTTTTTCTATGTATACTACCTTTAAGTGTAATATAGCACCCCCTTTAATACAGGGGCATTTTGTACCTTAATGAGGGCATATTTTGTTCTATTATGTTTTTTTTTGTTGTTTTTTTTTATGTAATTGCTCATGTCTTGAACATGTTTTCTTCCTCTTCAGTATTTTCAAAGCTGAATTTATTTATTTATTTACATGAAAAGTCACATCTTATTAGCTGTACATGCACTCACTTCTGAGATAGTGAATATACATATCTGACAGTTACAGGTCACTATGATCTTCATCTATGCATAGAATAGAATATTATTTAATAAATCCAATTTTAGATAATTCATGAAAAACATTATTTATTTTTTTTACCACACAAGCTATAGGTATATTCATAAAAACAAAAATGTAATCTATTGTGTTGTTGCTACATCAAATAAAAGCATACGTTTTCAGGTACCAATGCTATTGTAGAACATGATTAATTGTTCACCTCTCTATTCTATGAGCTGTCATACAACCCTTCCTTCAACATACTCAACCACTTCCATTAGAAGCTGGTCACAGATGTCACTTATTTATTCAGGTCAAAACAACAAAAGTGTGGCATGTCACAACACATTGCTTATTCTAAGATTTATAAGATGTTGTTAAGCTATGTAAATATGTTCAATTCAAAAATAACTTGTCAAACAAAGCTCTTGAGATAAAGAAAAGAACAGAAAAAAGAACAGGTTTGTATTATTGATAACCGGAAATGCGTCAATAGCCTTTTCGAGTCACATTTACATATGGGAGGACAGTGTGAGGAGAGGAACAAATAAAGTGATGGCGAGGGTGAGTGAGGAAGAGAGATATAGAGGGAGGGAGAGAGAGAGAGAGAGAGAGAGCAAAGCCTTTCATTTACAAGTGTAGGGAGATAAGAGCAGCCTGGCTTGTTTGAGTTTCCTCTCTTCAAATCTCTTTTCAATCACATTTACTCCCTCAGATTGCCCCCACCCACTCACACTTACTGTAAACACATACTGTACATACACCTATCATAAAACAATAAGTCTAAGGGTGTATAAAGGTTGTGTGATTAGTCTTATCAGTTGTATTCTAAGCGTGCTATTGTATTATTTAAGCTATCACACCAGACTCAGAGCCGTTTGCATGTGGGCAGTCAACATGTCAAGCAGTGACAGCAGTGTTCTTCAGAGTGACAAGCTATACTCCATCTAAAAAATTCTGTAAATTGCATATTTTTTTAATTTTTTATAATTATCATGCATTAAGTTAGTAGAACATGATACATATGCACCTAAATAATAATAAACTATTACAGACTACCAGTAAACAGTAAAAGTACTGTTACTTCTTAAAGCATGTAGTTTGAGTAGAGTAAAAGTACCTGTCCTAAAAACTACTCAAGTAAGAGTATCTGGAACGTCATGTCCCACACAATAAAGGGGGTAGAGCAGATGTTTGGCACAGGGACCACATCGGGAAAATGAAAATGAAAATTATCTTATCATTTAGTCACCCTTATGCCATCTGGGATGTGTATGACTTTCTTCTGCAGAACACAAATTAAGATTCTTAGAAGAATATCTCAGCTCTTTTGGTCTATACAATGCAAGTGAATGGGTGACAACATTTTGAAACTCCAAAAATCACATAAATCAGCATAAACGTGTCTCCAGTGGTTTAATCCATGTCTTCAGAAGAGATATGATAGATGTGGTGAGAAACAGATCAATATTTAACTCAATATTTACTATTAATTCTCCTCCCTGCTCAGTCAATCTCCACATTAACTTTCACTTTTTTCTTCTTTTGTTTTTGATGATTCACATTCTTCATGCGTATCGCCATCTACTGGGCAGAGTGAATCATTTCTAGCAAAAATTGACTTAAATATTGATCTGTTTCTCACCCGACCCACACTTATCATATCACTTCTGAAGACATGGATTTAACCACTGGAGTCATATGATTACTTTTGTGCTGCATTTATGTGTTTTTCGGAGTGTCCAAATTTTGGCATTTATTCACTTGTATTGTATGGACCTACAGAGCTGAAATATTCTTCTAAAAATCTTAATTTATTTTCTGATGAAGAAAAAGTCATAGATATCTGGGATGGCATGAGAGTTAATAAGAGAATTTTCAATTCTGAGTGAATTATTTCTTTAAGTAGCAAATGGGGGGCCACATTGTCCTCCTTTTGAGATACATGCACACTTCAAGTGCGACATTTTGATGCAAATATGCTTTTCCTCCCACAGTTTATGTTCACTTTAGACCAAACCGACAGCATTAATGCCTAATCAAGACAGGCAATGGCAGAATTATAAAGTGTATTTGACCACTTGACGCATTAGTGCACAAACATTAACCGTCTGTCAATCAAACAGCACGCAGCTACAGACACCTGGAAATAAAAAGTCAATCTTTTATATTTTATCTAGATTAACAAACCAGTGGTTGTCTTGTTATCACGATCGATGTAATGAACACCCCTGTTCTAGATGTAGAACAAAGGCTAAGTATAAAAAATTACTCAAAAGCTTATCACATCTCTCCTTTTTTTCAGATAAACATCAAGATTGTTTTATCGCCCAGCCCTATTGATAACATTGTCTTAATCTCTCACATCAACCCAATAATCTCAGTGATAGATAGTACTAGCTACGTTATAGACACAGAATCTAGTAAGCAGAAATGTGAAATTTACCTCGATGTGTTTCTTAAAATTAGTCCGTGATGGTCAGGTTTTAAAATGGTCCCAACCCTGTGGTGGACCAAAACCTGGCTGATGACCTGAATGTGTTCTACTGTAGATTTGAAAGGCCCAATCTCACACCCCACACCCAATCTGACCTTCACTTCACACAAACATCAACGCCTCCTGCAACCACCCTCCTCCCCCCTCCTGATATTTAACCTGCTTCAGACCCAGATGATGTTTCAACCGCGTGTCTTAGATCCTGTGCTAACCAGCTGGCTCCCATCTTCACAAAGATCTTCAACAGATCACTGGAGCAGTGTGAAGTCCCATGCTGCTTCAAACGCTCAATCATCATTCCTGTCCCAATGAAACCAAAAATTTCAGGACTTAATGATTACAGACCTGTCGCCCTGACGTCTGTGGTCATGAAATCATTTGAGAGACTGGTGTTGGCCCATCTGAAGGACATTACTGGACCATTTCTAGATCCCCTTCAATTTGCTTATCGAGCAAATATGTCTATGGAGCAGTCAACATTGGATTGCATTATATCCTGCAACATCTGGACCGACCAGGGACATATGCAAGGATCCTGTTTGTGGACTTCAGCTCGGCTTTTAACACCATCATCCAGCTATACTCCAGATTAAACTACACCAGCTCTATGTTCCCACATCTATCTGTCAATGAATTACCAGCTTTTGATGGACAGACAACAGCTTGTGAGACAGGGGAAATTCACTTCCAGCACCTGTTCAATCAGCACTGGTGCCCCCAGAGATGTGTGCTCTCCCCACTACTCTTCTCCCTCTACATCAATGACTCACCAAGGACCCCTCTGTCAAGCTCCTGAAGTTTGCAGATGACACCACTGTCATCGGCCTCATCTGAGATGATGATGAGATGATGATTGTATATATACTTTATTTTCTATTAAATTTGTTATTTATTCATTATTAAATGGTCTGCGCTTATATTGCACTTTTTTAACCTTAGCGGTTTTCAAAGTGCTTTACACTGTGACTCATTCACCCAATCACACACACACTCACACATCAATGACAGACAGCAGAGGTTCAGTGTCTTACCCAAGGATATTTCGGCATGTGGAGTCGTGTGGGCCAGGTATCGAACCACCTTTTTTATTATTATCTATGTCTTGATGCTGTTTTGTATTATTGTGCACTGGAAGCTCCTACCAAGACAAATTCCTTGTATGTGTAAGCATACTTGGCAATAAAGCTGATTCTGATTCTGAACGTTTTTTGAGGCATTCTCCACATCCAAAACCAAAACGTTGCCATAACAATTGGCGTCAATCTACAGCTGCCATTCAAGTGTGAGATTTGATTTGACGGGAGTCAGGAGACTATCCCTAGCCAATCAATAAAATAAGGACAGGGAAATAGCGAACACAGACAGTGGGTAAATAAGTACAGTTAAAAGTACAGTTACAGTACTTAAAATGTACTCAAGTAAAAGTACATCATTTTTAAACTACTTAAAGTACAATTCCTGGGAAAAATGACTTAATTACAGTAACATGATTATTACACCCCTGCTGACTACATGGAATATCTGTACTTCTATATATTTGCAAAAATCATACAGGCAATAAAAAAACCTTTTGAAGCCGTGGCCTAGCATGTCATATTGAGCATAAGTGCTCTCATGTCAGCAGTGCAAGGTCAAATCTGGCTTCCAACATTTCCTAATCTTGCTCCCTGTACCTGATCCAGTGCCCCTGTCCCAAATGTCACACTTGTGCTTATATGGCCTTCACTCGCTTTTGTTTGTGAAGTCCCCAAGACAGTTGGGTGACCCAATTTTCATTTTATGATTCAGAAGGGTGCTCATCAGCTTCCGATTTTTGCTGTCGAGATGTGCTTTAGATGCACCCTTTTTCCTAGTCTGGTGCACACACGGAGTGGTGGTGGCGTACGGAGTGGTGGTGGCGTAGTGGCTAAAGCACAGGGCTGTTAATCAAAATGTCACAGGTTCTAACCCCATGGCCACCACCATTGTGTCCTTGAGCAAGGCACTTAACTCCAGGTTGCTCTGGGGGAATTGTCCCTGTAATAAGTGCACTGTAAGTCGCTTTAGATAAAAGCATCTGCCAAATGCATAAATGTAAGTCTAAATATGATGCCAAAGCCTTCCTGACACTTTACAAATAAATAATAATAATTACTACCTGACAGTCTATGTGTTTTTTTTGCCATTTGGAGGAGGATTGCAAGGCTCGGGCCAAACTCCATGGAATAAAACTCCTTTGGGACAAATTCCATGGAATAAAGGTAGGGAATAGACAAAACAAAACAAAAAAACGGTCAAAAACGTAAAAATAATAAAATAAATAGCATCTAAAAATAAACACTTTGGTGTTAACACAAGGTGGGAAAAAGGCAAAACAAAAAGCAAATAAAAACAAAAGAAATTTGACCAGTTTTATCATGAAAAAATAAACACTTTAGTGTTTAACACAAGGCAGAGAAAAGGCAAAATAAAACAAATCAAAACAAAAAATTGTGATTAACATAAAATAAAATAGGGACCAGTTTCAACATCTTAACATAAAACATTTCAGTACATAACACAAGGTGCGTAATAAGCAAAACAAAACAAAACACAAAACAAAAACACTTGGTGTTTAACACAAGTTATGGAAAAGGTAAAATGTGAAACACTTGAAAGAAAAGCTTCAGCCTCCAAGTATAAACACTTTTCCTTTATACAGTCACATATAATCGAACTCAAATTTTTGATAGAACTCATGTGCATGTTATCAGCTTCCTGTGTAAGTGATGTGTATGTCTGTGGTAAATGTAAATGTCTATGGTGGATTTGATACATCTTGTGCCTGTTTTCTCTGTTAGATTCAGTGCTACAGTATCTTTGCTTATTTTAGGGCCTGTTCTCTCTAAATTAATGTAATAGCCTGAAGGAAGAGAGTGACAAGTGTAGGCCACCCATGTTTACTATGGTCTCTGCTTAATCTCCCTTTGAGGGAGGAATTCCCCTGTGTGTGTATGAGTGACTAAGTGAATGAGTAAATGTGTGCATTTGTGAGGGGGGTGAGGTTAAGGTCAGATGAACCACATTCCTGCGAGTGAGTGAAGAAAGAGGAAGGAGAGGACAGGAGGGAACCAAACAAAGAGAGGTTGAGAGACAAGACTGTTTATGTCCAGAGATAAAAAGCAGGAGCTTGTTCGTTCACTCCCATTTCAGGGCTTAAACCTGCAACAAGGTGATATTGCAATCTGTGTATTGTGTTGAAAACAGGATGTTATTACTGCAATGTCATTTTGAGGCATAAAGAATGCCACACCTATGTGTTTGTTGTTCCTTTTTAAAAAACAAATGATGAGGAACAACAAAAGTATTTTATTAAAATTTTTTAACGACAAGTAGGATATGTGGATCTCACTTGGGTGATGCAGGTTTGAGTCCAGCCTGCAACATGTCCTTTCTCTAATAAATAAACAAAAGAACAATGAACATGAACAGTAATGTAAAACACTAATTAAAGAATATTTACATACCCTTACATTACATTACTCTGGTGGTGCTGTAGAACACATTTTGTAGTTTGTTTTGTAAACAGTTAATGAAAGCCCCTGTCAGTTGACTTTGTGTGGCAGTGAACTGTCAGTTCAGTTTTACAGAGATTGTTCCTCTTGTTGAGGAACTGAACAAGTGACTCTGGGTAATTTTGCCATGTTATAACATGAAGCAAAAGCACATTCCCCACATATTCTTCCACAAAGGATGAAAGTTACACTCTGCCATGACTGTACACATTCACTGAACACCTCCCTGGGTTCATCTACATTTTAACCCCTTTCTAGATGGGACATAGGGCTTAAGAGTTCATTCAGGTATTTGACAAAGGATATGAAGGAAGACAGCAAAACAAAAGAGAGTGAACTCAAGAATCTCAAATAATAATTAGTGCTCACACTGACAACAATGTGCTGCAAAAAAGCAACCTGGAAGTTATTCATTTTCAAGCGTTGGTGAGGGCCTATTTACACTTCATACTTCTTGATCATAATGATGCTAATGCAAGGCTGGGAAATCGTGATGTGACTCGTATTAATTAAATACAAAGGATTGCTTTGACGATTGTGGCACAAAACATTTTCTTTGTTGTCTTTGACTCACTTACTGCCGTACACTGATGGAGTTCAGTTTTGGGAGGAGTAAAGTTCACGTGTCTGGCCAGAACAATCTGATGCATTTGTACTTGGCTGAGTTGTGACTTCCATGTCTCAAACCACCTTCTGATATTTAAATCATATTTATATTTTAATAAAGTGGCTACATCCTTGATTTCTCATTCTCCTCAGTCAACTATGTTTGCTGAGTGGACATATCATAAACAAAAGGTTAGGCTTATTTAAAGTTAGCTGAGAGGCCCACTGGCTGTCTGTATGCAGTGGTTAATGTTGATCTTTAGCTGTTAAAACTAATCCATAATCTACTCTTTCCCCCTGAGGTCTAGCGATTGGGGGGAGGTTGCGGGAAGTGTTTATGTCAGTGTTCACCCGCAGGCCAAGGAAAAGACTGACACAGAGTGAATCTAGAAAAAAAAAACAAAACGAAACCCTTTAAATGTGCAGACATGCTATTGTTCAACATCAGCAGCATCTTTGCACAAAAACAAACAGGCTGGTTAGATGTTGCTTCATGCTGTAGGCGGATACAGGCTAGTACAAACCTGCAATAGAAAACAGTCTGTAAACACACAGATACATTAAAATACATTTACAAAGAAGGAAAGAGACACTTGAGGACACTCATGTATGCATGAGGCATAGTAGTCTCACTGCAGACATGTTCCAAAATTTAGGCAACTAAATATGTTGCCTTCTAAAATACCTAGTTTCAGCCAAATTGTAAATCAACATCCTTCAAGTAAAAGGCATCCTTCAGATGTTTCTCGGATGAGGTGAGAGAAATGTTGACAATAAATCAACATATTTTTCATTCAGATTTTAAAAGTAGCTATATAAATGGTATAGTT
>NC_068302.1:16334745-16382245 GCF_025860055.1 Xyrauchen texanus | reverse complement strand
TAGTATCTACATAATCAGAATTGACCATTTACATATAGGCTAAATTACTGTTATCATAAATAAATATCCATGATTTTTTATATTTAATTAGCTGGTCCAGTCATTTTGATAAAAAAAAAAGACACTCTGGTAGTGTAAGTTCTTGCCACAAGCCAACCACACTGTCTGAGCCTGAGGAAAAGTCAATAGCCACTTTTAGTGGAGAGCATGTGTTTAGCAACTAAAAGATAACGGCTTTAAACAATAGTAATATGACCATAAAAAATGATTTAACTAGCTGAAACCAATATAGTTCAGATGTGGATAACAGGTCATGCAAACCAGTTGTAACTCCTGGAATGTCACTTAAAACAGTACAGGACCACTAACAAAACAATACAAAATTACTATGTTTTTAGACATGGTACCATGGTAATACAGTTTTTGGACATATAACCTAGCAATGCCATGATCTTTTGAACACATACCATGCTAGTGCCATGGTATTACCCTCCTTAGACCCAAGCATGACTGTTGTGTGCATTTTCCATTCCCCTTTTTTATTTGTAACTAGTAGCCCTTAAGAAACATGCACAAAAATTAATTAAATAAATAAATAAAATAAAATAAACCAAATATTTTTCCAGTAACAATTTATAATAACGGTGCATGAATAATCACGAATTAATACATGAATTAATAGTTACTTTCACATAAACTAATGATGAGTTAAGGAATGGACTAATCAGGAGTTAATGAAGAGCTAACATTAACTACAACATGACTCATATAAATTCATGTTTTAATAACAGCCACCTTAATTACATGTTAGTACATGTTTGATAGTTAATGCATTAATTAACATTAGGGAATACAATAAATCAAACAGCCTTTATAAGACAGGATGTGAAGTACTTCAAAATTTAATTAAACGTTCATATTTAATATTGTCATAATTAAAATATTTTATACTTTTAGCTGTCTGCAGTTTTGCCACAAATGTCATTGATTGATGCAGTATAATTCCACCATTTTTAAATGGACAAGAAACGTTGAAAAACAAAAATTATCATGATCAACAATAATTTGATCTCAACCCATTTTACATTATCCTCATACAAAGTCCTCATACTCACCCTACCACTCAATTCACTCATCATCCGGACCATAGAAATAGGAAAGGTTGTATTTATGTAGCTGGATCAAATTAGTTTTTGTTATATATATTTCTCAATATTTTCATGGTTACTTTATGAGGTTCATCAGTACTCAAAATCTAAATAACAAATTATGATAATGGTTGGATCATCATCATCAACATCATTGTTAATAAAAGTCATTTGTTTTGTTCATTTTCCATGGACATTTGTGCATGTAAGCATTCAATCATTTGTTGAACTTCATCCATTTCAAGTGCAGATAGTTCGCTACATTTCTGCCCTGAACTACAGTACGTGGAGAGTTTGTTTCTGATACTGACTTATAAGCGATGCTCTCATGGTGTTGGCTGGCTGCTTGCCAATGTTTCCTATGGTAATGCTGACATTTTTTAACTAAAATTATTGGCTGTTTTATTGGACTGAATTAAGGATTGAAGTCAGTGTGTTCATAATATACATTTTCCTGACATTGTTTGGAGTATTTGAATTAATTTTGTTATTTTAATTAATTAATGAATGTTTTAGGCTAAGAATTTTTAGGATTTACGATTTTAAATCAGGAGATATAGAGAGATTTAAAGGTATCTTGTATGTCTCAACAGGTATGTTTGTGTTATCTTTTGAGCCTGTTTATGTTCCAAAAGTCATTTAATTAATTTAAAGCATCTTGGTGGAAGATTGACACTCGACTTTCAGTATTGTTTTTTCTTCACATTAAAGGTGCTTTTCCCTTTAAATGTTGTGTTTTTCATGTCATATATGCTGGTTGATTTGTAATTTCAAATAATCAGATCTTTTAAAAAACATTTGGTCTTTATTTCAATGGTGCAAAAGGGTAAGGATCACCTTTGTGCATGTGTATCATTGCTAACTCATTATTAACTACCCATGAATCATGAATTGTTAATGCATCATCATGCCATGACTTCACTTGGTGGGGCGCATCATTATAAACTCATTGGTAACTACTCATGAACTATCATCAACTGATGACTTGTTACTGCACAAGTATTCATCCCAGTTAATTCAGATATTGTTTAGAATCATATAGTTTGTCATGAGTTAAAAGCTGAGATTCGGACATGGGCTGCATATGGATGATGATTGATCAGTGGTAGGAATGGAGAATCACACAGAACGGGTTGAGATCAATTATTATTATTAAGAATAATTATTAGCACAATCATTACAGGAAATGTTCACCCAAAACTGAAAAGTCTCTCATCATTTACTCACCCTCCTGCCATTCCAGATGTGTATGTCTTTATTTTCCTCTGCAGAACATAAACAAACCATGTTAAAATAAAATTTTGCATGAAATATTCTGAATCTATGTACTGATTACCATTGTTGCCCCATGTCTGCCAAATATGTTGAGTGTGCTCCCTAATTAGTAAATTACTTAACCTCCAGTGGGTTGTCTGTCTGCACTGTTTTCAGAACAGTTTGAAATGCACCTTATTTTCATCCTAACTCTGTATAAAGCCTCTGAAAGCAACATTTTCTGGCTTTTGGATGAACCATTTGATTCTCAGTGTGATAATGCACAGTGGATATTTAATATTTTAAGGAAAATTAACCTATAGCTCATGTACTGTATATGGTTTTTGTGTATAATAGCGTGGTGTTTTTCAATGAATCAATAAAAAAAATTAAATGCCATATCAAATGAAACTAGAGACTGTAATCTTTTGACTCAAACAGGTTTTATTGTAATAAAAAGTAATCAAGTTTCTTACCAGATGAAGTTTTTTTGCCATTTCTCCCAAAGACAAACTCAGCTGAGATCAGTGCCATGCTGTTTTGTCACATGACTTGGTGCATTGGAAGCTTAACCCTTTATTGTCAGCAAAGAGTCTCCTGAACTGAGATCAGTCATTTTAAATTAAATAAATTTATGCATAGCCTATAGCAAAGCCAAAATGTTATGCCCACGCATGTGGACGGGGGGTCTCAGAAGAGCTTTGAAGACCTTAAGTTCCATTTTGAAGACCATGGTATATGAATTTGGTATTAATTCACACCCATGGTACTACAAAACCTTAACCAGCATGGTTTGCTGGCCTTAGCTGGTCTCACAATTTGGCCAGCCTGGTCTGTTGTATGGTTTTAGAGGGATGTTGGGCACTTTTCAGATGACCAGGCTGAATTTATATAGACCATCTGAAACCAGCAATCTTAGCCAGGCTGTGAGACCAGCCTAAATGAACTCAGACAAGCAAAAAATCTTTAATTATGGTTTAAGATGTAGCAAAATGTAGAAAATGAACTCTTAAACAATACTGATCTGAAATGTGCAAAAATAGATTACGTTTAATGGATTTTTGAGGTCTCTACTCCTGTTTGAACAGTTCAAGCAAATCTGGATATATGGATATATACATATATTACAATTACATATACAGACCTTCAGCTAACCAATGGGAGAACAAAATAGCTCATAGCATATGCTAGCAATAAAGCTTGCCAGCATATATAGCGACGCATACGGTCTCTCTGTCTTTGAACTTGAGCCCTGTTTGAGTTGGAGAGTAGTTTTTAATTTATTTTCCTATTCTTTTACTCTCTGTTCACTGCCAGTCACTCCATTTTCAAGATTCATTTTCATAGCCATTTATTATCCCTCAAAAAATGAAGAAGAAAGAAAAAAAGGAAGGGAGGGTGGGTGGAAAGAGAAGAAAAGAGAGTTGAAATGCCATCAGAAAAATAAGGAGGGGAGGAAATATTTTACAGCTTCCCAAGTTTTATGTTCGGCAGAATTAAAGCTGACTGTTTAAATGCAGCTAGCCGCGAGCTGCTCCTCTCTAAGACTTTGTGTTAACGAATTTAGCATGCTAGTTTTGGCAACAGACTGCAGGATATACAGTATGAGCTTTTGGTTCTTTTTTGGCTGATAAAGGCAGAGACTTGGGTTTCAAGAGTCATTTCTAATCTGTCTCTCTCTCTCATTCTCACCCAACATGACCTGTTTTTACTGGAAAAATAATGAATACAAAGAATGCTCCACATTTAAACACCTTTCCTGCTAGTGAGTCAATGCTAGTGAACCACACAAGATTAATATTTCCCTGAATCTTTCCCAATTTTCCACAAATTTCGATTACCTGAATATTTTCCATTTCCATTGAAATGTAATCTTTAAATTCAGTCTAAAATGCCTTGTAATCTCTGACAAGGTGATTAAAATGTTAACAAACATTTTGAAACAGACCAATAAAGAGAGTGAGAAAGAGGGGTGGTAAAAAAAACTAAAAGAAAAGACATGTAAAAGTAAGTCATCTGGTTTTAAGCAGACGTGTGCGTCATCAAACTTATCATCAATATTTATGACATGTCTGTATCTCTCATATTAAATACATTTCTGCTGTCATGACCTCAAACGGAACATACACACACTGTTAGTCACAGTACTTTGTGTGTTTAATAGGTGACAGATTTACTCCCTGCAGTGTCAGCAGTCTATTCTAACCTTTAATTATAAAGAAAATATTATAATTATCTTACGATATATGGAGTTCAGCTTTCACCAATAGACTTTGCCTATTGGTGGAATGGAAGACCTCATTATTGTACCCTGTCTCAAACAATTGCTAAATCATGTACAGATATTAGACATTATACAGATGCATATACTGTATGCCTGGAAGCACAGCTGAGCTGTATTGTGTTTGAGGGACAAAATATTGACTAGGGTCTCTGTTTTGTTCTTGGAATATGCATGCATCCAGGGAACTTTGAATTGCAGCTGCTGCTTTGCAAATACTTTCAAACAATAACCCAGTGTAGTAGAATTGCAAACAATGTTTTTTTCTTTTTCTTATTTTTTTTTTTTATTAAAAATGCTGTCAAAAAGCTACACATAACAGTAGCTGACACTCAAACCATTTGGTGGGGAAAAAATCGCACATTAAATGTCATCGTTTGATAAAACCACAATAGACACCTCAAAGAAAAATTTGCATAAATATCAAGATTTTCCCATAGACAGCCATTGTAAACTGAAGTCCCACAAAATTCACCACACTAAAACGAAAAGAAAAAGATAATCAAGATTTTTATACACCAAAAACACTTTCAAGGAGGAAAGAAAGAAAATGCAACATACACCTCTTGGATCTCTGGGGGTTATTTATGATTGTTAATTTGTTAATAATATGTTTAGCAGAGAGATTATCAGTAACACAGGCAATGATAAGCTCTATCAACCCATAGACCACAAAACTGTATTTTGTCTTGTTCCGCCTTTTCTGTAAAAACGCAAAAATATGGGTTACAGTGAGGCAGTTACAATGTATGTGAATGGTGCAATCTGTAAACATTAAAATACTCACTGTTTCGAAGTATAACAAGACATAAACAATATGCATGTTAACATGATATTAGTGTGATAATATCACTTACAAACCTTTTCTGTGTAAAGTTGTATCCAATTCTATAACTTTGTTGCCATGACTTGATATGCAGTTCAGAAAAAAAAAAAAAAGAAAACAGGTATTGAACTCTGTATTGGCGAGTAAAAAAAGTATCAGTACTCATATTCGGTCTAAAAAATGGTATCTGGACATTCCTACCTAAAATGACTGTCCAAATTATGATTTAAACAACTTTAAAATTAATAAAATCAAAATTATAAGCTTAATATTTCTACTTTTAAACCCTCCAAAAATTGGCCCCATTCATTTCCACTGTAAGTGCCTCACTGTAACCTTGATTTTTGCTTTTTTAAAGAAAAAGAGGGAACAGGAGGAGGTAATCAACATTATGCCACAAATGCTGTCGATTGAGCTTAACTTGTATTGAATCCTTAAAATTCCTATAAAAAGCACCCAAAAGTATTGGCCATGCCGATCGAGCATCAAATTTCAAGTCTTTTAAAGGAAGACAATATGTTTTTGTTAGAAAAAACTACAAATATAAGTCATTTATCAGTGAAAATCTTGACATCTGTTGTGCATTCATGAGTGTTATGAGATGCTTGATCACAGTGGCTTGTATGTTCAATGTAGAACCTTTTGTTTTAGTGCTAAACAATGCAAGTTCAGGCATAAGAGACCCTGTTTACACCTGGTATTATGATGCGTCTCAAGAGATCCGATCACATGTGGTGAGGTGAGACACATCACTGTTTTCACCTGGTCGCTTCAATGCGTCTCCTTTCACCACTTGTGTTTGGTTTTGGAGGGGAGGGTCTCTGTTTTATGATGACATACATCAATCACTCTGTCACTGTGTTACTGCTTGATATTAAAGTACAACAAATCAGAAAAGACAAAGAAAGCACAAAAAAAAAAAACCCTGCTGTGCTCTTTCTCCCAGATGCGGTTGAAATGTAATCCAAGCTCAAACGCAACATGTCAAGCAGAATTATTATTATTTTAGCATATTACCTGTATTAAAGGAGCTTCGGGTGTTCATGCTTCTCATTGGTGTTGATATAAGACAAGCTCTCATGATTGTGAATGTAATTTTTTAAATGTTCCAATCGGACAGGTATTTCCTTTTAAAGCCGCTTGTACACAACTCTTGTTTTAGGGCAGCTGTAAAGTGACAAGTGAGGGGTGGGACTTCACTGCTGCCAGGACGCATACAGGATAGATTAGTGTCTACACCTCAAATGAGATGTTGACACACACGTTTATGACCACATTTGTACGTGGTTTTTGGAATCTGTTCACAATATGTTTTAGACTCGGTTTAGACACGTATTTAGTGCTGACCACATGTGATCGGATCACCCAAAACGCAAGGGTGAGTAAATTATGACATCATTTGAATTTTGGGGTAAACTATTTTTGGGTCTTTTTCTCAAGAAAACAATGTGAGAAGCAGGGAACTTGGAATAAAATAATTTGCTCTGTCTAGGAAAAACAATTCAACATATTAAAGAGATCTTTTTGATTTGTATTTCTTATGGGCAAGGCTGATTTCAGGCCTCTTTAATTTGGGAATCAGAAGAAAGATCTTGAACAGGCTTTAATCTGTTCATCCAGCCCTACAAAAATACAGCACAAACAATCGTGATTACCTCTGAATTTGCAGGAATTCTAACATCTTTACTTTCAAAGCCAAAGTGCCTGTATTCACATGCTAATGTTTGATGGTAGATTTTCATTGCCTAAGACAACACATTTGCACTGGATTTCAGTGTTTATCAAAGACATGCATGCTGGGTGGGTATTTGTGAGGCCCTCCTTAAAGGCGGCCTCCGCTGCTCTCTAAATGTAGGATCAACTGTGTCTGTGCTGGAGATGTTTTCTCTTGAAGCCCGAGACTGTCTGCTTTCCTCCTTTAGGCATTCTCCACTCTGTCATCTGGATCCAGACCAGGCATTTTTGTGGATGGTGGCATGAGATCCACTTGCTTTACCCAAAGTGCTCCAAACCCTGAGTTGTAGCATTTATCTCCTGAGGTGGTCCAGCTCTGGTGTGCTCTAGATTTCTGTGGACTTTTTTTTTTTTACAGTGATTGAGGTGTTTTATTGTCTTTCAGGATGTGCATGGAATTTAAAAGTAGGCCAAGAGTTTTCTCCTGTGCTTCTCTATGTGTGTTGCAAACAACCAACATTCTTGTGTTGAATGTGCATAGTTCAGTGTAAGCATGCATATGTCTTTGTGTGTTAATAAATTAATTTCACAGAGTAGATGAAATTACCATCACACAAGCTCAGACATAGTAAAGTGTGTTGGAGAGAAATAACTCTGGAATTGCAAAGTTGCTCTAAAATGAAAATACAAGCTACTGTAAATATTTTCCAGGCTCATTTAAGACTTTATAATATACTGTACGGAAGAGATAGGAATAGAAGCTAAGCTGCAGTCGAAAATATATATGTAGTATTTCTGTATATCTGCAGCCATTAAGACTTTCCTTGTCAGGCCATTCTGGACGAGTGACCTTCATTCAGACCAAAATTGCATTTATTATTATTATTTTGAATTTATGACTCAGTTTCTATAGAGAAAAACATCTTTGTAGTTATTAAATATTTGCTTAGTTATCGCTAATGCTCACTTCAATTTGTTATAGATCATTAGACATGGTGTTTGGTGCCTTGGAAACCTTTTTGAATCTGTTTACTTACAAGGAAAGCTGATACACAAAATGCTGCCGGAGAAGTCACTGACTGAGGTTTCAGACACAGCTCATATTTGAGAGCTTCAGGAAATCTTTATCTGATTTGATACACTACATGTTCACACTAACTTCAGACCAAGTTTTATTAATACTGTTGGCGAGCACAACGTTTCATTTATCAAAAGAGTAGAATATCAAATACATGCCTGTAACTTTGTACATGTCACAATTCCAGTGATTAACTTATTAAGCTACTGAATACTATAAATGCAAAATATTACAATTCAAAGCATGGCCCATTGCAAGTCTCGTCATGCTCTTGATAATATACAAAACTGAATGGTTGGTTTTAATTGCTCAATAGTGCCTTTAACCTGTACAGAACTTATTCTGCTGGAACAACCTGTATTTTTTTCTGTATTATGTTTTAAACAAATCACATTCTGTCTGAGGTAGACCATAATTCAAAGAAAGCCAACATTTCCTCTGGCCAGCATCTGTTCATCTACAGTATATGTACAGCAAGAGTTGTGAGCACACATAAATTCTCAATCCGCAGTCAGTAAGTCAAAGTTTGGAAAAATGGACATTGAGCTGACTAAATCCAAATAAAGCAATCTGAAATTAAACTAATCTTTTGAATCCCTCTAAAGAAAAACAGTGCACAGGCTGTATGTTAGTGTACAGAATGTGTTTGGTGGATGGGTAGAGACTGGGCCGGTAGCCTAAGAAAATCTCTTGTCAAGGAAGATTGAACGGTGGCTTATGTGTGTGGAACTGCAGAGCACTAGTTTAAGGTTAGGGTGTCGACGTGAGTCCAAGTACTACTAGGGCAGACATAAGGCAGAGATGTATGTCATGCTTCTATATGGACGAGATGGGACACCACAAATCTCTATATGCTCGAATTTCTGTAACTTAAGGAATAGCAAAAATAGCTCATCCAAACAGTCATTGGATCTCATTCATGAATTTTGTAAATATATGAGTACATTTGGAGTAATTTGCATGTAACATGGACCTTCCTGAAAACTTTCTGCCGGATTCACAAACGCTTCGTACTCCCCAGATTTGTTAGTAAAACATGTGTATGTTACTGAATTCGAAACATTCGTAAAGAGGGGGTGTGCACGCGTTCATTCTCAATTATCATAATCCACGCCCATGTAAATGCCCTATAAGGAAGGTACCAGACTCGCTAGTAAAAGCTGTTTACATCTATGTGGAACAGTAATGACATGAAAGAAGTGTATACAATCACATCATAATATTTTGACAGCACCTCAAAAAAAGTGAGGACTTTCTGTCACTGCATGTTTTTGCTGTTCGCAGAGGCACTTATGTGGATCAAACCATTCAAGAAGTAAAACAATATTCAGTTCAAGCCAGCAGGAGGATGTCCACCACCATTAACCTTCTCTGGTTCAGATCGCAGCAAATTGCAGGAATCTTCAGAGAAATGTATAGAATGCCTGAAAAAGATCTTTGACCGTAACACTGTAAAATATTACATATTTGCAAGCTATGCAACAGTGTGCAGGCTTTTCTATTTCTTTCCCCTTTCTTCACCCCCGCTCTCTTTCCCTATGTCGTATTTCTCTGACTGGGCCACTGCATCATGTGACCAAGAAGTGTGGCTCCTATCGTGTTTATTTATGGGTTTAACAGCATTAGCATTGAGTTCAACATACGTTATCAATTGAACGTGATTTACCGATGCATATATTGAATTATGATGAAATTATAGAGCTCATCAAATCTGCATCTTTCCATGAAATTCTCACCTGATGTAAAGCTCTTCTGCTTGAAAAATGAAAAGCAGATTTGGAGAAAAAAAAATTCTTGCCTATAATTATTAAGTTTCTTAAGAATTATAGGCAAGAAAAATGTTATATATTTTTCTTTTTCTTTTTATAAAATATTTTTTTTACTAATTTATGTTATTTTTAAGGTTAATTTCACTCATGTAATTATTAGTAAATGTTTTCAGTACATTTACTTCTATCAAAATGTAGTCATGGCAGTTTGTCTAAAAGAATACAGCACGTTCGGATGTCTTACACACGTGGGCGGGAATGTCACGAATGCCGGTGAAGGCGCCTCCTCCATCGGCCATCGGAGATCTAACTCACCCGAGTATTGACTCTAAGACTACATTTCCCATAAACCCGCATACCTGGCCCGATTACACCACAGCTGTTTCAGATCACTATCACCCTATTTAAACCACGTCTGCTTATTCACTCACTGCGAAGTCTTGTTTGCCCTGGCTACATTTCTGTTCTACTGTGTATTGACCTTGCCTTGTTTTATCGACTACTTTTGTTTGCCGCCTGCCCGCCTTGTACCCTCGCCTGTCTCTTGTTATTTGCCGTCTGCTGCCTGCCCTGATCTTCTGCCTGTCTGAATACGATACTGCCTACCTGTGATATCCCTGTTTGCTTGTCTCTTGAACCTTGCCTGTACCAACCTGAGTCTGCTCTCTTTAATAAAACCGCATATGGATCCCAACCAGCCTGAGTCTGCGTTACAGGGAACAGGTGTAAAAACATTTTTGTACCAACTAACATTTTGAAAATATGAAAACTTTCATAAATCTGAGAATTTAAGTCAGAACGGCTTTACGAACAATTTACACAAAAATGTGTTCTGCTTGTGTTTCATGAATGAGGCCCATAGTGTTTTCGCTCACTCATTTGGCATATTCCTGGGGATTGTAGAACTCTATATTCTCACATTTTGCTGTTCACTAAGGCCCTGTCCTAAATGGAGAGCTCAGCCCTTGTGGTCCATCGAGTCTACTGTTGGGTAATAACCTGCTGTTGGCAAAAGGGTGAATCAAGGGCACATACACTGTAAATGGTAAAAGATTTTCAAGGCACCATTTGGGGTCAGGATCAGGAATTGGCTGGTTAGCATGTCACTGCTGGTAGATCCCAGAACTACACCATGTGGTGCCTTACTGCGAAGGATATATCTGCAGGCATTGCTACAATGCGCCATAAACAATAGAGGGAGCCCCTTAACTAATCCTTTGCCTAACCTTAACCTTGAGTGGAAGTGACCCCCTTTTGAAGTTGGCACAACCCCCTTTTGAAGTAACCATGCCCCCTTCTGGAATAACCCCCTCCTTTTAGAGATTCCGTCCCCATTTGGAGCTATACCTACTTGGCCATACTTGACTGCTATTTAAATAACTTTCTTTAAATAACTGTATTCTTTAAAAAAAAATTCTGTGCAATATTTTAATCACAATATTTTGTTATGCTGTATTACACTGCGTGGACAATTATTAGGAAAATTCAAACTCAGGACACATTTTATTATTGAACAAACACAATGCTCTCAGTCAATCCAAAATGTTACTGAACCTCAAACCTGAATGTTTAACAAAGGAAAAGTGAGTTTTGAATTTCTCAGTAATATACACTCACCTAAAGGATTATTAGGAACACCATACTAATACTGTGTTTGACCCCCTTTCGCCTTCAGAACTGCCTTAATTCTACGTGGCATTGATTCAACAAGGTGCTGAAAGCATTCTTTAGAAATGTTGGCCCATATTGATAGGATAGCATCTTGCAGTTGATGGAGATTTGTGGGATGCACATCCAGGGCACGAAGCTCCCGTTCCACCACATCCCAAAGATGCTCTATTGGCTTGAGATCTGGTGACTGTGGGGGCCATTTTAGTACAGTGAACTCATTGTCATGTTCAAGAAACCAATTTGAAATGATTCAAGCTTTGTGACATGGTGCATTATCCTGCTGGAAGTAGCCATCAGAGGATGGGTACATGGTGGCCATAAAGGGATGGACATGGTCAGAAACAATGCTCAGGTAGGCCGTGGCATTTAAACGATGCCCAATTGGCACTAAGGGGCCTAAAGTGTGCCAAGAAAACATCCCCCACACCATTACACCACCACCACCAGCCTGCACAGTGGTAAAAAGGCATGATGGATCCATGTTCTCATTCTGTTTACGCCAAATTCTGACTCTACCATCTGAATGTCTCAACAGAAATCGAGACTCATCAGACAGGCAACATTTTTCCAGTCTTCAACTGTCCAATTTTTGTGAGCTCTTGCAAATTGTAGCCTCTTTTTCCTATTTGTAGTGGAGATGAGTGGTACCCGGTGGGGTCTTCTGCTGTTGTAGCCCATCCGCCTCAAGGTTGTGCGTGTTGTGGCTTCACAAATGCTTTGCTGCATACCTCGGTTGTAACGAGTGGTTATTTCAGGCAAAGTTACTCTTCTATCAGCTTGAATCAGTCGGCCCATTCTCGTCTGACCTCTAGCATCAACAAGGCATTTTCGCCCACAGGACTGCCGCATACTGGATGTTTTTCTCTTTTCACACCATTTTTTGTAAACCCTAGAAATGGTTGTGCGTGAAAATCCCAGTAACTGAGCAGATTGTGAAATACTCAGACCGGCCCGTCTGGCACCAACAACCATGCCACGCTCAAAATTACTTAAATCACCTTTCTTTCCCATTCTGACATTCAGTTTGGAGTTCAGGAGATTGTCTTGACCAGGACCACACCCCTAAATGCATTGAAGCAATTGCCATGTGATTGGTTGATTAGATAATTGCATTAATGAGAAATTGAACAGGTGTTCCTAATAATCCTTTAGGTGAGTGTATAAGTGTGCGCAATTATAAGCAACTAAATTAAAAAAAGAAATTCTCCCAACTCAATTGTTTATTCTCAATTTAAGAGTAAGAGCAACAATTAAGTAATACAAAATGACAATTAAATAATATTTTTGACCTTTCAAAAATATTCAGTGACCAATATAGCCACCCTTCTTTTCAATAACTGTCAGACTCGGTCAGTTTCTCAATCTGTTCATGTTCAACTTTCGCTGAAGCAGCAACCACAGCCTCCCAAATGCTGTTCAAAAAGGTGTGTTGTCTTCCCTCACTGTAAATCTCACATTTCAGAAGGGCCCACAAGTTCTCAGTAGGATTTAAGTCAGGTGAGGAAGGGGGCCAAGTCATTATTTGGACATTGTTGAGGCCCTTGCTGGCTAGCCAACCAGTGGAGTACTTGGATGCATGTGATGGAGCATTGTCCTGCATAAAGGTCATGACCTTCTTGAATGCTGAGGACTTTTTCCTGTACCACTGCTTGAAGAAAGTAATTTCCAGAAACTGGCAGTAGGTTTGGGTGTTGAGTTTCAGTCCATCTTCAACTCGAAAAGGTCCAACCACCTCATCCTTAATGATAGCAGCCCATACCAATACCCCTCCTCCACCTTGCTGGCGCCTGACTCGAAGTAGTGCCCTGTGTCCATTAGTGATCCAGCCATGGGCCCATCCATCTGGTCCATCAAGAGTCACTTTCATTTCATCTGTCCATAAAACTAAATCTGTCAATGTATTTCTTTACCCAATCTTGACACTTCAACTTGTGAAACTTATTCAGTGGTGGTCGTGTTTCAGCCTTCTTGGCCTTGGCCATGTCTCTGAGCACTTGGAACAGTGAACTTCTGGACATTCCAGGTAGGTCGCAGTTCTGGAATATGGTGGCACTGCAGGATAATGGTTTCTTGGTAGCTTCACATTTAATTCTTCTCAAGTCTTTTGCAGTTACTTTGCGCCTTATCTTCTCCATGCGCTTTTGCACCCCAGTTGACTATTCGCAACAAAATGTTTGATTGCTTAGCTATGTCAAGTGTGTTGCATCTGTCTGAAAGGCATTTTACAATTTTTGACTTTTCAGTGACAGTTAAATCTCTTTTTTGGCCCATTTTGGTAATGAAGCTGCCTAAAAACTATGCACACCTTGATATAAGGTGTTAGTCACTTTCGCCACACCCTACCTCATTAAACAAATATATATCACCTGAAAATGATTGAATCCATTTAGCATTCAAGTTTATATGGTGTGGAGATTTAAAATTGGCATGGAAATAATGATAAGATCAGAATACTCACTTGCCTAATAATTGTGCACACAGTGTATAGTTGATGTTTTAGCAGTGGCAGATGTTGCCAAACTGAGATCCCATGAGCAATTTCAGATTGCATAGGTCTGGGGGGTCATGCGTAGCTGAGCACCGCTACTGAGATGAATGGGGATGCTAATGATAATGCTATCCAGATACTGAGCATGCTTACATGGAGGTTCTTCCGCCAATTATGCTTAAAGGAATATTTTGGGTTCAATACAACATATTAAAGCACTTACATTAATTCTTCTGTCAAAACATGTGTATTATTTGAGCAATAAACTTATTTAAATCATTGTTTTTGCAGGATTACAGTGTTTACCATTGTGTCGTCATTAAAATTGACTATAACTTTACACAGAAAAGTTTATTGTGCAATTTTATCACACTAAAACATTTTAACATGCATATTGTTTGTGTTGTGTCTATACTCTTGAAATAGTGAGTATTTTAATGTTTATGGATTAGTTCCATTCACTTCCATTGTAAGTACCTCACTGTAACCCAGATTTTTGCTTTTTGTTTTAAAGAAAAGGAGGATTTTAGATCTAGATTTTTGCCCATTACCCCAAATTTTGCATTGCATGTAAACACCTACCAGCATTCTTACCAGCTTATCCAATTTGTGCATGTATTGTGTGCATGCGTGTTTACATTTTGACGTCAAAAGTCTCACGTAAATGCTGTTTTCTTCCGTTGTCAGATTTTTTGAATAAGCTGATTTTTAGTTGTCATCTGTTTATTGGTATGTTAAAACACTCACTGGTAAAACATCTACAAAAATATAATGATGCATTTGTAATTTATATGTGTATTTTCACCATTTTCCAGCAAGGGCAGCCAATTCCTGACCCCATGGTGGCTACCACACGGGAAAGACCAGCTTTTTATGAAGCACCAAGTTGACTGGAGACTTCATATCATGTAATTGTACATAATTTGATACATATGTGTCAAAAATACCACTCTTTGGGAGTAAAATGTTTTAAGTGCACCTTTGAAAGTTAACATTCTTCCTTGTTAACTTCACAGTCCATTGTTTTCTAGTCATCGAGTTATCTTTTAGTTGCCCTTTTTTGTTGACTTGATTTCTTGGATGTTTCTCTGCTGAAGTTGCTGGTTCTTTGACTTCCATCTGGCCTTTTTTTCTTCTGTAGAGGTTATCTGAGAGCATTGCTTTTGACATGTTAAAGAATGTGTTTTGGAAAACAGGTTGCAACGATCCTGGCAGCTATTGTTGACTTCCACTTAATCTTTGGCGTAATGGATATGTAGGTGTACAACAAGTCTGCACAGGTATGCATTATGTGTATAAGGGTGTACTGTACATTCACGTATTTGGGTGTGAATGTGTGTGTTTGTTGGCAATACAGTCTGCAATAATGGTTTTACCACGGGAGACATACAATTGTTTGGGTGGGGAAGGTACCTGTACTGAACAGGCTCATTAATGACTAATGAATTTTAAGGTGAGGCTTTGCTGTGATGCCATACCTTAACTTTTCAGGAATTATTTCTCACGTGTAATAAGAATTATTTATTTTATGTGAATATTTTTTAGAACATTTTGTCATTTAATTGTGGCACTCAACGCTATCTGAAACATTCAGCATTCTCACAGAAACTGTCTGGATTTTGCGGTTTCTAAATTTGCTTGTGTGGCAGGGCGGAGGGCGGGCCGGGTTGTGATTATACACACCCGGTCCCTTATAAGGATAATTAAGCCTCCGAGAGGGATAAAGGCCGATGGCAGACGGTGGTGCGATGAGAGAGATATAGTTTACGGACATGTCCGTCATGTGTGTGTTGTGTCTTTTAAGTTTATCATTTAAAATATTATTTGTATCGTCAAGCCGGTTCTCTCCTCCTCCTTTCCATTGACTTCTTTACAGCTTGCTTGACTAATCCTGTTCAAAATATGCAGGGAAACCTTTCATAATCTAGTTTATTGTTCAACTGGATCTGCAAACTATTATTTTAATCTGAAACGTAGGCTGCAGGTACAAGCCAGTGTGAGGGTCTGATTAATCTGATTTATAATCTAAAGCACATTTATAATGTAAACAGACCAGAATCAAAGGTCACTTCAACACAATTTATACTAATTGTGTATCTTTTGGTTTTTAAGTCAAACATGACATAAAACACAAATATAATGGCCCCCCAAAAAGTATTTGGACACTTAAATCATCCTCAAAAATGTATGTGTTTAAAGGAATAGTTCACCCAAAAATGTTAATTCTATCATCATTTACTCACCCTCGTGCCATCCCAGATGTGGTTACATTATTGTGACAGATTAATAAATTATTGAAAAGTGTCAGATGCCAGTACATTGTTTGTTTAATTGTCATGTCATTGAAGTTAAGTCCGTCAATTTCCTACAGTCCTATTATAGCGATATATTATACAATCGAGTTTGTCAATCTGTCTGAATAAAATATTATTGTCATAATACTGTGTCAGATTTTTCAGTGTCTCCCACCATTATTGCCACGTTTTAAGATCCTTTTTTAGTTTAAAACAAATTAAACTGTTAAAAAACAAGTATCGAGACTGTAACGTCTATTAAGTTCACATAATGTAAGAGATCTAACCTGCAGCAACTCAAAGCAGGTTTAATTCATCTATCACCATTATTAGTGTTTACTTGGCTTTTTCACACAGAGTTGGTGAAAAGTTGTGCTTTGAAACTGCTGTTCATTGAAGTGCTGGAGGAAGTAACGTACCTCAGAAGTTGTGCTACAAGTTTGTGAGAGGGTAGAAAAGGTTCTCAGAGAGCTTTGATGTGGTGCACTGAGGATAGCCTGTTTAATGTGACCTGTCCAAACTTCAGAATGAACGTTTTTTCTAACATGTCAAGCAAGACCCCGAGGGTCAATGCCCCATCCACCCTGTGGAGCACTGACACAATCTCTTAGCTCAATATACACAAACCTGGCCCAGCCCTGTCGAGTTTAAGTAACCTTGGTTTTAGTCTGAGCGTTCAGATCAGATATCAAGTATTTTGTTTTTGTAATCATTTGCGATGTAACTAATACACAAAGTGCAGTAGTGTCTCAATTGCTTATTTTTGTTCATATTTGGCATTCTCTAGCTAATAAATGTGAGTGAATGAGTGAGCGGTTTCGGACATAGCATTGGATTAATGTGTAATTACTGTAATGCCTCTGTCATGAATGTTGTTTGATGCAAAAATAGGAAAACTGGCAAAATTTCCAGTTTTCCATACTCTCTTTCCATGCTGACAGACACTCTGTTTTTACTTGCCGTTTACACTAATTTCTCGTTCAGCGAATATTCATGGACAGAGAACATTATTAGGAACACCTGTACACCTACTTAATCATGCAATTATCTAATCAGCCAGTCATGTGTCAGGAGTGTATTGCATAAAATCATGCAAATATGGGTCAGGAGCTTCAGTTAATGTTCACATCAACCATCAAAATGGGGAAAAAATGTGATCTCAGTTATTTCAACCATGATTTGATTTTTGGTGCCAGATGGGCTGGTTTGAGTATTTCTGTAACTGCTGATCTCATGGGATTTTCACACACAGCAGTCACAACAGACTTTACTCAGAATGGTGCCAAAAACAAAAAACATCCAGTGAGCTGCAGTTCTGTGGATGGAAATAAGAGGTCAATGGAGAATGACCAGACTGGTTGGAGCTTACAAAAAGGCTACAGTAACTCAGATAACCGCTCTGTACAATTGTTGTGAACAGAATAGCATCTCAGAATGCACAGCATGTCGAATCTTGAGGTGGATGGGCTACAACAGCAGAAGACCACGCTGGGCACTTTATTAGTACCATAGTGTTCCTATTAAATTGCTCAGTGATTGTATCTTGAATAAAATGTATTTCCTCATTTGCATTTTTGAATGAAATTGAATGAGGTTGGTGCTTAAACAGAAAACTGTCCATTTCTGCTTCTCAAGTAAACATCTCTTGTATTTATTTGGAAAATAAGCAGTGAAAAAATTGCAGTGCAGGCAGAATTCTGTATCCCCACTACCAAAATATGAACCCACGCCCTTTTGAGTTTTCAAACAGTAAAAAAAAAAATACTTTTTATTGATCTGCAATCAGAATCAGACTGAGCTTTAATGCCAAGTATGCTTACACAGAAAAGGAATTTGTTTTGGTGACAGAAGCTTTCAGTGCACAACAATACAACAACAAGATAGAGATAATAATAAAAATAAAAAGTGAATAGAAAATATAAGTATATATGGAAATACACAATAAGATATATATATATATATATATATAGGTCTTATATAAATCGTGGATTTAAATGCATTGTGTACATTTTAGAGGGCTAAACCGGTAAAGTATTGTGACTTTGTGTAAAATGTTCCTGGATTAAGATAAAATGTCTTAGTATTCGAGTCGTTCAAATCTGATGGTCTTTTGGAAACCTTTCAAGAAGAAGTCTGCTTTAACTCTGTGTGGAAATTCAGGAGGTCGTGCAGAGGGGCCTTTCTAACCCATGACGGTGAAGAATTCCAGGATTGCAAAGGTTGAAAATCCCTAGATTCAAATCATGTTGTTTCAATTATTCTGCATGTTTAATACTACAGGGGGTCAATGTTGGGGTGCTACTCATAAAGTCCACCATCATCTCCACTGTTTTGAGCGTGTTCAGCTCCAGGTTGTTTTGACTGCACCAGTGAGCCAGCCATTCAACCTCCCTTCTGTATACAGACTCATCATCATTTTGGGTGAGGCAGATGATAGTAGTGTCGTCTGCAAACTTCAGGAGCTTGACAGAGGAGTCCTTGGTGTTGCAGTCATTTGTGTACAGGGAGAAGGGTAGTGGGGATAGCACACATCCCTGGAGGCACCAGTGCTGATCGTACAGGTGCAGGAAGTGAATTCCCCCATTCTCACTAGCTGCTGCCTGTCTGTCAGAAAGCTGGTGATCCACTGACAGATAGACATGGGAACAGAGTGTTGGTGTAAATTAGTCTGGAGAATAGCTGGGATGATGGTATTGAAAGCTGAACTGAAGTCCACAAAAAAAGGTGGCGCCATCTTGATCTCCTTCTTGGTGCGGCTATCGTTATGAGGACTCTCCATTCACATAATTATTTTTATACTGTACAAACTATAGATTCTATCCCCTAAACCTAACCCTCACAACCCCTTTCTGCATTTTTACATTTTAAAAAAAATATATATATATTTTAGTATGATTTTTAAGCGATTTGAATTATGGGGATACTAGAAGTGTCCTCATAAACTACATTTATAGCATGATGCCCTTGTAATTACCAGTTTGTAACCAAAACCACTCAAACCCACCCACACACACACATATCCACGCACGCACGCATCCAAGCACTTTAATCACTTTATCTGTTCTATGTATTGTGTATATTGTATGGTAGTGTGTATATGGTAGTGTAATTGGCATATTGTGATACTTGATATTGTCAAATCTCATTCACATCTGGAGATTTAGAGATCTTGTTTGTTGCTCTTTTTGTGTGTTGCCCAAGTAGTATTGTAAAGGCATGTCCTCATGTTCTGTTAAAATAAACTTGCACTGTTTTATGTTTTAGGCTGTTTTTATGAGACTTACTGTTTTTAAGTCCCAGAGAACTCAATTATTTAATTATAAAAATAATACGATTTCTAAATTAATCTCGTATTTTCCCTTAAAATTATTTTAATATGTTCCTCTCACCTAATAAAACCTCCAGGCAGATATGATTGAATCTGCAACCTTATGTTGTATCATAAAGTAGGCATACAGCTGAAGTCAGAGGTTTACATACACCTAAGCCAAATACATTTAAACAAAGTTTTTCACAATTCCTGACATTTAATCATAGAAAAAATTCCCTGTATTAGGTCAGTTAGGATCACTAATTTATTTTAAGAATGTGAAATGTCAGAATAATATTAGAGATAATTATTTATTTCAGCTTTTATTTCTTTCATCACATTCCCAGTGGGACAGAGGTTTACATACACTTTGTTAGTATTTAGTAGCATTGCCTTTAAATTGTTTATCTTGGGTCAAATGTTTTGGGTAGCCTTCCACAAGTTTCTCACAATAAGTTGCTTGAATTTTGGCCCATTCCTCCAGACAGAACTGGTGTAACTGAGTCAGGTTTGTAGGCCTTCTTGCTCGCACACGGTTTTTCAGTTCTGCCCACAAATGTTCTATCGGTTTGAGGTCAGGGCTTTGTGATGGAATACCTTGACGTTGTTGTCCTTAAGCCATTTTGACATAACTTTGGAGATATGCTTGGTGTCATTGTCCATTTGGAAGACCCATTTGCGAACATCCTGGCTGATGTATTGAGATGTTGCTTCAATATATCCACATAATCCTTCCTCATGGTGCCATCTATTTTGTGAAGTGCACCGGTCTCATCTGCAGCAAAGCACCCCCACAACATGATGATGCCTCTCCCATGCTTCACGGTTGGGATGGTACTCTTCACTCTTCTGGCAAACCTCATCCTTTTTCCTCCAAACATAACAATGCTCATTATGGCCAAACAGTTCAATTTTTGTTTAATCAGACCAGAGGACATTTCTCCAGAAAGTAAGATATTTGTCCCCATGTGCACTTGCAAACTGTAGTCTGGCTTTTTATGGCAGTTTTGGAGCAGTGGATTTTTCCTTGCTGAGCAGCCTTTCAGGTTATGTCGATATAGGACTTGATTTACTATGGATATTGATACTCCTCTACCTGTTTCCTCCAGCATCTTCACAAGGTCTTTTGCTGTTGTTATGGGATTGATTTGCACTTTTTGCACCAAACTATGTTTATCTCTAGGAGACAGAATGCTTCTCCTTCCTGAGTGGTATGATGGCTGTGTGGTCCCATGGTGTTTATACTTGCGTACTATTGTTTGTACAGATGAACATGGTACATTCAGGCATTTGGAAATTGCTCCCTAAGATGAACCAGACTTGTGGCGGTCTGCAATTTTTTTCAGAGGTCTTGGCTGATTTCTTTTGATTTTCCCATGATGTCAAGCAAAGAGGCACTGAGTTTGAAGGTAGGCCTTAAAATACATCCGCAGGTACACCTAAAATACTGTGCACATCCTATCAGGAGCTAATTGTCTAATTGTCTTAAGGCTTGACATACATTTCTGGAATTTTCCAAGCTGCTTTAGTGTATGTAAACTTCTGACCCACTAGAACTGTGATATAGTTAATTTAAAGTGAAACATTCTTGTGTCATGCGTAAAGTAGATGTCCCAAACGACTTGCCAAAATTATAGTTTGCTAATATTAAATCTGTGGAGTGGTTAATATATGTGTTTTAATGACTTCAACCTAAGTGTATGTAAACTTTTGACTTCAACTGTACATTTTTCAGAATCATGAAATTCTAGTAGCATTGTCTCTATTCAGAGTAAATTGACCCCAGCAAAAAAAAAAAAAAAAAAAAAAAAAAAAAAAAAAGAAAGAAAACTGTCTGGAGTGTACACTATCTGCAATAAATTCATTATTTATATCTGGGGTCTATGAGAATCCCGACATACTGTTAAGTAATATAAAATTTTTCTTGGGGGACAATTGAAGCATTCTATCAAGTTTTTGTTTACAAAACGTTTTTAGAAGATTATAAAAAGTCATGAAATATCAAACTGAAGTATGTTTTTCATACCATTATAATACCTTTTGATATCTCAGTCCTCAAATTGAACATGAGGGTTAAAGTATGTCAGACAATGAAAGCAGAGAACATCTTGGTTACTGTCGCCCCTTCTCTTTTGAGAAAAGGCCAATGGGAATTGGTGAGTGGAATTTGCATGCCACTCCCCCAGATATACAGGTATAAAAGGAGCTGGCTTGCAACTACTCATTCAGGTTTTGCGCCGAGGAGCTGTGATAGGTTCCCGGCCATTTCAGCAGGTAGCTCAGGCAAGAGGGACACAACGTCTCTTTCCCTCCATCAGGGAACAGAGGTTATGACAGTAACCAAGACGTTCTCTATCTGTCACTCACTTGATGTTGTGTCGATGTAGTGACACGAAAACGAAAAGCCACAACCAGCTGAACTGTGTTATGTGGGCTAGCAGTGCAGGTGTGGGCCTACCACCGCGTGCCACTTAGCAAGTGCACCCGGCCCCCATGTAACCTCCTCCAATGCCCCACGAGAGTCCAACGGCCCCTCGCTCCTCGAGATGTCACTGGGGTCGTCACCACAGGGAGATGCCCTTGGCAATGAGCAGATGGGGTGCGGGACCTTGAGCCACTCCGGGGCAGGATGTGTTGGATAGCCTCTGTCTGCTTCTTGACCACCAAGAACTGCTGGGCAAAGTCCTCAACCACCTGGACTCCTGGACCACCAAGGTGGACATGGCCTGCCCAAAAGCCCATGCTGTGACCTTCATCACCTGGAGGACGAGATCGGTCACCGAGCACAGCTCCTGCATCACTCATGGGTCGGGACTTCTCTCGTGCAGCTCTTTCAGCGCCTTGGCCATGGCGTGCAGGGTGGAGGCAGCCATTTCAGCGGCACTGTAAGCCTTGGATGACGTGGATTTACAGGCTTTGGATGGGAGTCTTGGGCGATTCTGCCAGGTGGCGGCATTTTGCGGGCACAGGTGCTCCGAAATGGCCTAGTCCCCCTGGGGAATTGCCGTGTACCCCCTAAGCAAGCATGGCCTCCAGCTCTGTGTCGGCGTCAGACTGGGTGACCACACCCAAAGGTGGGAGCTCAGTTGAATCCTCCGCATCCGAATGGATCAGCCCATTCTCTGATGCTGCGATTGAGAACTCATCCTGCTCTCAAGCCCCTAATGAGACATCAAACTCACCCTGGCGCGAGCCACCTGTCTCATCCCAGAACTCGACCAGGGCAAATGAGCATACTGGGGAATGGGAGGTCTGTGGGGGATTACCCGGTGGAACCACTCCCATTGGGGTCCCCGAATCATCCCCCAGCACTAACCGACATGGCCGCATACCTGTAGGTAGAAGGTCCGGGGCGGCGGGTGGCTGGAATGGCTTTCCCCTTTAAGAAGGAAAGCCACGACCGCAACATTGCCATGGTCATGCTCTCGCAGTGGCCATCAAAGGCGGATAGGTAACGAACGCAACTAGGAAATATACACAGATGGAAAGGCATCTTTTAAAAGACGCTCTCCATCAGTGCCACACTTTTAGAGGAAAATATACTCTTTTATGTTTAGAATATATACTCTCTTTTAGCTGTCGAAGCGCCCAGGGGCATTCTCTGCACTTATTTGTGCATGAGGTGGAGAAACTGCTGAAATGCGCCATATATCCAACAGCATACACAGAGGTGAATTCCACTCGCCAATTCCCATTGGCCTTTCTCAAAGATCAGAGGTGTTTGGGGCTCCCAAAAGTGACCACTAGTGTCAATACATTGAAATGACTTCGAGTGAGTTACAGATAGGGAACAATATATAGGATTTAAAGTTGTGAGAACTGAGATTGCAACAATCATCATTCTGATTTTATGAACACTGAAGTATAGATACATATACGTAAACATTAGGCATCACATTTTAGACTTGTCTTATATAGTTTTAAATTCTTTAAAACTCTGTGATTCTTTAACACATTCTGGCTGTGTTAGCACTGTAGCACTTATTCACTTCACCCTCCCCTCAGGACATGGCATTTGAGGCTCACTAACAGATTTTTTTGAAAGTTTCTTTCTTATTCAAAATATCTTACTTTTATGCATTTTCGACACAGGGTGTTCATTGTGCGGTTGGAAAGACTCATTCAATCCCTGGAAAGTAGCTTTTGTAATGCTAATTTTTGTCTTAAACACTAAGGCTTGTCAGAATGCTATTGAAATTATATTCTGCCACCTGGGTAAGTGGGCAAAATAGAGGCCTGGATCAAAGCCTATGTAGCAGAGAAAGGCCACTTCTATTAAAATGAATAGGAGAAATTAGATGGCCCAATGGTCAAAGGATGTAGAAAGGAAGTCCTGCCTCACAGGTAAAAGAGCCAATCACTTTTTAGATACAGACATTGCCTGTCAATAAACTGGAGAACCTGCATGTGCATTCCAGACCATTCCAAAGATGGCCAACAGTGGATTGACTTGCTAGAAAAACTTCTTGCTAGAAGTTCATCGTGTGAAATTCACAATCATGCAGATTCCCATTTAGATGAATGTATTTTGCCCATGGAATTTTGCTGAGTGAAGTTAAATGTCTTTGACCTATTGACCCATTCCTGAAGATTTAAAGTTCAGATGTGTAATACAATCACAACCTAGCAGCAACAAATGGAATTGCATAAAGAATGATCATTTGCAAAAGGTTTCCCAAACACTTTTACCAAACCTTCGCCCTGCCATCCATCTGTCTTGTTCAGACAAACAGGTAGTCCCACCCTAATCATCATACAATAGGTTGAGCCAGAAGTTGATATGTCAGAACGCTAAATCAAACAAAGCAATATTTTGATAGTGCCACAGTGCTCACATTCTACAGGGAATCAAGCAATACATTATTGACTTAAAGCTGTTTGATGTATAGCTGTAAAATTTCAAATGTCACCTTTATCTATAAGGAAAGAGAGATGTTAAATATATTGACCTATTATCAAACAAACCATGTATGAAACTTGGAGTGAGAATGCAGAAATACCGGGAATCCATAAATTAAGCATGCATTTTGTACTCTTTGAATACATGGAAAGTTAGCCAGTATATTTTGGCTGACAGAACTTGCAAATGATCCCTTCATGTCTTATCTGTCTCTCTAATAGCTCTTGTTCATTGTAAGGCTGAAAGGATTTGGCACAGGGGCCTCTTTCAACACCTCTCATTTGTGTCCCAAATGCACCTTAGCCTTTATGATATACTCTTCAACGCTCAGAAAGTCCATGTGTTCTTTGAATAATTGAGAAAATTATTACATGTATAGCATACCCTGCTGATCAGATCAGTCATCCACATATGCTGAATGCTTTCTGCAATTTCCATAGTGAATATTTCCTTTGTTTTAGTTCATCACCAAGATATTGCTCTTGTGTAGAGTAAAGCAGGCCATAGTGATGCTCAATTTGTAAACAAATCAATCAAACTGGTTCACAGATCAGACTTAATGATTTCTTATCAAATCGATCTGAATCAGTATAATGTAAAAAAAAGAAATCCTTATTCTGTAATCAGAAATGACTGACAAGGTCATGGAAATGTATTGGTCAAAAAGTATGGGAACCTTGCATCTAGTGCATTGTAAGCAGGTGCATAAGCATTACTCATGTTGCATTATTTAAATATTGAAGTGCTATGCTGGATTATTGAGCTCTAAATGTTTTTTATTGTGCTTGAAAGAGAACAGTTCTTAAGTGCAATGCATATTTTCCATAATTCCCAGTCCAGTCAAGATTCTAATCAGTGCTTATGGCATAAGAGTGCACAAAAGTGACCAGCAAAAACTACAGTCATCAGAAGTGGTCTTGGCTTTGGATCCAGACTCACATTAGAACTGTGTCACACTGTAGCTGCACTATGCGTCACTGCATGTCCTCCTCGATATGCTGGCTCTCAGTTCTTCTAGTTGGCTGCACTTTCAGGAAGGGTTGCTCTTTTTCAAAGTTAAGAACTTTAACAAAGTACTCGAAACAGTTACAAATGTCACAGAAGGTTAGTCCATCATATATTATGAAAACAAAAATTAGTCCCCTGCGTACAGAAAAGTCAAGCATGGCCAAGAAATGTCATGATCAGTGGAGGGTGGGAACCCTTTCGCTGTGTTCATAACTCACTCTGAATATGCTTTTCATGGTCATGGCTTGTTCTCATATAATGTGCTACTGGTGTGGATGGACATCAGTGAAGATGTATGGCATGTCTTGGATTGGAAAGAGAGCACAATGCCAGCTGGCTGAATCCACTGGGTGGAGAGTATGTGTATATGTGTGTGTGAGTGAGGGCTTGCTAGAGCGTATAAAACTTTGACACACTTCAGAGTCAGAAAACCAAGTTGCCATTGAAGTCATCTGACAAGCACAATTTTCTTTCCTGTGTTACTGACATATTTCCTATTGAAACAGGAAGTTTGGATGGCATATATTGAAAGGATCATCCCTTTTTAAGAGCACATAGGCTTTAGTTATGTCACAGACATGAACTGTGATTTGCTTCCTGCTAGTCATGCTATCCTCATCATAGAGGGCATTTGATTGGACAAAATGAGTGATGTCAGTGTGAGTCCATTTTCCCAGAAGAGAGACTGTACATTTTGCATATAGATGGCCTCCATGCTAACAGACATAGACTTAAAGCCACAGAACTCACCTCTTCCAATTATTTAAAACCCCATGAAATCAAAATTATTTGTCACCTTGGACAACCTACTATAATTTGTCAAATTACCCTCTTGTTAAACAACTATACAATACCGCTATGTAATAAACCTGTACTTATTACAAAACACATGTAAATAATGACCGTAAACATAGTATGCTGTAAGCAGAGATTGTAAGAGCCTTCATGTGTGGTCTAAGTGTGTACAGATTGACTTTGTGTGTGTGTGTGTGTGTGTGTGTGTGTGTGTGTGTGTGTGTGTGTGTGTGTGTGTGTGTGTGTGTGTGTGTGTGTGTGTGTGTGTAGAATTTTAGTGTGAGTGGAGTCAGGTTTACTGCTGCTGTCTCCTGCGTGGTCAGAAAACCTTGTATGGAATGAGTCTGCCTACTGCGGAAGAGAGAATCTCTTTTTCTGCCTCTGCTTTTTTTCTGGCCTTTCTATTATGCTGTTTTTCAGTGACCACATCATCAGATGTCATTTATGCTGAGCAGGTGTGTTGATTTGAGGGTAAAGTGTGTAAGTTCTGCACCAATAGCATCATCAAACAGAACCGCAAAAATAATTACTGCTTTGAAAACTGGTTTCCTGACCCTTCCATGCCTGCCATTTTTTGGTTGGCAAAAAGACAATCCCACCCCAAACTCATGGCATTGATTAATTCAATGTTGCTTCTTGGAATAGTCAACCAAACGGACAAAGCAATGTTTTGATAGTAACACAGGGCCACTGTGATTTCACTCAATGTGGAAATCGTCGTGCAAATGGTTTACTTGTAGGTGTCTTTGCATTAAGCTGGGATAGGAGTATTTTAACATGAAAAAATGCACACTATAATACTATTCTCCAACTTTTTAGCTATATTTCATTCTACTCACTCTATGATTGATTTTCAATTCCCTACACAACACAAGTTCCTTTCTTTTTCTCATCTTCTCTGTTCAAATTTCCTCTCTCCCTTTTTCCTTCTTTCTCCACCTTGTGGATCTTCTGTAATGGAATCCTCAAAACTGGAGAGTGCTGACAGGAACTAGGTTTGGACTGTGTGTTTGTGTATGTATGTGTCTGTGGGTGTGGGTGTGTATGTATAAAAGGAATGAGGATGGCATGCTAAATGTACACCTACTCTAGTATTTGATGGTTGGCCTTTTTTTTCCTGAAAGATATGGGAATATGTGGCCACTTAATACCTGCCATCTTTAACCTGTGCTGGGCTTACATACAGTAATTGGATCATCATTTAAATCCTTTTTAAAAATACAGTATCACTGGACAGTAAGTGGCGATATGCACAACGACTGTGAATTGTCAAAGACAAAATAAAAATGTAAAAGTGGATATACAAAGAAAAAAAGGACTTAAATATTGATCTGTTTCTCACCCACACATATCATATTGCTTCAGAAGATATGGCTTTAACCACTGGAGTCATATGGATTATTTTGTGGTGCCTTTATCTGCTTTTTGGAACTTCAAAAGTCTGGCCATCATTCACTTGCATCGTATGGACCTACAGAGCTGAAATATTCTTTGTTTGTGTTCAGCAAAAGAAAGAAAGTCATACACATCTGGGATGGCATGAGGGTGAGTCAATAGTGGGAGAATGTAAATTTTTGGTTGAACTTTCCCTTTAAGCTGTTAAAATTGCATATTACATGTCTGATTTTAGTTTTCAGTTTTAAATGTCACATTTCTCAGGCTATAGAAGTGTGTTAAACATGTGAGGATGTGTATTCATCAACCTGTTACATGTCCAACATAA
This sequence comes from Xyrauchen texanus, assembly GCF_025860055.1. NCBI lineage: Eukaryota > Metazoa > Chordata > Actinopteri > Cypriniformes > Catostomidae > Xyrauchen > Xyrauchen texanus. The sequence goes on along the minus strand of NC_068302.1, from coordinate 16,354,026 downwards.
TCATACAGGCACATTATATCAGATCTTGTTTTGCTGACATAACCTACATAATGTCTTCACTATAAACCATATACTTTATATCCCTTTAGAATACATTTTATTAACATTAAAAAGCATTATTCCATTATATAATGCTTAAAAGAGCATCCTGTGGGAATAGGCTACACAGCTCGTGGTCCAAGCTCCGGTCATCTCAAGACTGGACTACTGTAATGCTCTGATGGCCGGCCTCCCAGCTAGTATGATTAAGCCATTGCTGATGAACGCAGTAGCGCATCTGGTCTTCAATAAGCCAAAGAGGGTTCACTTCACTCCAATCTTGATTTCACTCCACTGATTACCTTAGCCGCTCACGTCATATTCAAGACTTTGACTCTTGCCTTTAGGACAGCCTGTTACTCTTACTTCAACAAACTCCTCAAGGTCTATGTCCCAACTTGCTCTCTGCAGTCAATGAACGAGCGGCACCTGGTGGTCCCGTTACATAGAGGCACAATATCTATTATACGATCATTCACTTTCCCTGTTCCTCTGTCGTGCAATGAGATTCTAACCTCAACACACAGATTATTAAAATTGCAGCGCTGCCCATATCACCATTGAAATCTGCTGCTTGTCGAATGTGTGATTGCCTGTGGTGTGACGTCAGAGTAATTTCATCTAAAGCACTGACACCAGAGGGGCACTTGGGGTGGGTACATAAGAAACTGCAGTGTTTTTACACAAAACTGTTTACAACTGTGGCTTTTAAAAAGAAATAAACTTGTATTTATACTGCCTATAAATAGCCTAGATAATTTATATTATAATTAATTTGGACATTGTGTATATATTGTTCTATCAGATTAAATCAAATGAAACCATTTGTGTCAGTACGCCATGGATAATTATGTCAGAGATTTGAAATAAAGTCCGTTGCTTCAACTTTCTAGACAATACATAGTTTCATGTAACTTTAACTAGTTTTAATTTTAGCCTTTGGTTAACCACAAGCACCCAATTTACAGTTGAGAAAATTGGAGTAAAATATTCACACTGCATGACTGCATATTTTTTCTTTGTGGAATAGTAGTGTTTCTTTTTTTTTACATATCAATTTAGCAACCCATAATAGAAGAGAGAAAGAGAGAGATAAGAACTGCTTTAAAGATAATATCTTTATCATACAGTATTCTAAATATAATGTGTAATGTTTTGGATTGTTTGTAAAAGAGAGTGTGTGGGAGAGTGAGATAAAGGTGATAAAGAGTGTGAGTGCAAGTGCATACTTGTGAAAGAGATACAAAGAAAGGGTGGGAGAAAATGCACGCACGCACACACACACACACACACACACATATGTTTTCTCTCACTCTTTCTTATATATATATATAAATATATATATATATATATATATATATATACTGTATATGTGGGTGTGGAGAGAGAGTGTTTACAGATCCCAGAGCTCTTATCAGTAGGCAAAACTTTATCTCTCCTTAACATTTACTGTGCATGGGAGGGCATGCCCTGCTCCACAGACTATACCAGTGACGTGCGGTGATGTCTTAAAGAGGCTAGGCACTGAGTTATGAAAGCCAGATTACCTGATTTATTGTTTAAGCTAATAATACGTAATAACAGTGAACGTTACACACAAGCGCGGCATATCAAGAAATGTACAAATCAGGATGTATATCGTGTATTCTCTCTCTCTCTCTCTCTCTCTCACTCACACACACACACACACACACACAAGTGCGTAAACAGTGAACGTTATGCATTTATCAGATCCTTCAAAACCTCTCGGTTTTCCTTTACCTTTTCATTGTGGTAGGTTATATTCAGCTTCCTTTGCTCGTCAAGTGCAAGGTCGATCTGAGATTTTCCAAAGGTTTTCAGTGTAATTTGACACTGGATGTGAGATGACGACTTTTCATGCTTGGTTAAATCTGCGGGCAGGTTGTTCAAATCACAATATCCCGCTGAAGTCCAAACAGTCTGACTGGTTGAAAGAAGCAGGCAGGGATAGCAGTACAGCCGCTGATTGTTAGCGCAGCCACATAGCCAATCTTTTCTTACATACCAATCAGTTTGAAATGATCGGATAATTTTTGGGCCCCATCTAAGGCTGGTGTAGACCTCCCTCTTGCAATTAACTCCTATTTGGAATTAAAATCGAGCTTGGAAAAATTTCTTAATTCCGTGATTACGGCTGGTGCTGTCATTTTGAATTTTGCGGGGATTAGGCATGTACACTAGCTGTGATGTAATGACGTTAGCTACGCAAATGTCCAGGAATATCTCGATTTTAATTGGTCCATGTCTGATACGTAACGGAGATGATTACGGGCATAACATATTTACGTCAAAAGGCACAGCAGATGTGTGCTTTTTGCCGTACATGTTAAAGAATACAGGATCGAAGTGCGCATGCGCAACATGGGTTTTCCGCGTGTCGTCTGCAATGAATGGACCGTAAAAGCACTGCTATTCTACCATTTGTTTTTAGTTGATTATGCGTAACTGCTACATTTGCCATCATAACGTCTAAACAATTGGAATAACACACATATTGCATATATAAATCACAAGAATAAAAAGTAAAAATCCAAATACAAGTTTATTATTTAATAAACATTTTATTTTTGAATTTTGGCAGGGTAGGCAGTGCCTAGTTTGCCTACCCAGGCCGCACGTCAGTGGACTATACTATATCACAAATACCCACTTCAATGCAATATTACTTCAATATAAGATGACAAAGAAGAATTGATCATCATACATAACCCATTGGACCAATAAGATACCCAACTGCACATACTCTTTACAAACCCCAGCCACACTCAATCTATACATACTCAATCTATTTATACCACAATCCATAAACAGCTACACTCTTTATTTTTAGATGGAGTCACTGATGCTGGCACTTCAAATCATTGTATGCATCAGCCGAGGTGAGATTTATGAGGTGATGGTAACTGTTTTTACAGCTCAGTGCCATTTGATGTCAGACCTGAATCTTTGTTGTGATGTCGAAGCTGCAGTGAAAGGTAAAGTTTACCGTTATAGAGGACAGCTGTCCCGTGGAGAGATAGAGCCAGTGTAGATAGTCTGCGAGTGTGCTGAGAAAAAAGTAAAGACAAAACCTCTTCACGGGTCAACAAGGTCAAGAACATTAGCCTGTGTAGACACATTGCTTTTGGAAACCTGCCCATGCTGTTTGTGAGAGAGTTCATCTGAGGCCAGTGGGTATGAATATGCTCTTAAACAGATTTATGCTTTGCACAAATGCAGCTGTTTGAATGCTAATGGAGGTTGAGTGAGGGCCAGTTTTTCAGCTTTGAAGAGAAGCAGTGAGAACAAAAAGGCATGAAGTGCGTGTTTGCCTATGTATTCTAGTTAGCGTGGAGTTGAATGAGAGTTATGTTTATTTTTTCTTGAAAGTATTTGGTTGTCATTTATCCATTGCTTCTGATTCAAGGTGACATACAGTTTTCCTCATTTGTAAGTCGCTTTGCATTAAAGGTATAGTTTACCCAAAAATGTAAACGTAAACTCAAACTGTAAAGTCATTTACTCACCCAATATGACTTTCACTCTTGCAAGGTACATGCTTCTACAAACATGTTATTATTTTCATTATCTACAGTTCTGTGTATCATACTAAATTGTTTCAAAAATTCAAACCAAATCTAACATAAAACAAAAGCAGTCTGAACAAACACAATATAGAGTTTTTAAATCATAATGTTATTTTCAGAAGCAAGTTGCAAAGTTGCAAAATGTTTTCCAATACCAACTAGGCATGTGTGAAAAGTATTTTCCCACTCAGTTACTAAATCCCCAAATCTATGAAACTGCATAATTGGGTTCAGCTGGACTGGAGACACCCAGGCCTGATTACTGTCAGCCTTGTTCAATCAAATAAAAAAAAGTTCATCAGCATGGAGTTGGCTAAAAGGTCAGCACACTCACAGGTCAAAATAAATTCCAGAAATGATGAGGAGAAAGGTGACTGAAATACATCAGTCTGTCCAAATGGAGAAAACTTTGCCAGTAGTGAACCTTCCCAGAAGTGGCCGACCTTCCAAAATTCCTCCAAGAGTACATTGAAGACTCATCCAGGAAGTCACAAAAAAGCCAAGTACAGCATCCAAGGAACTTCAGAGCTCTCTCGCATCAATAAATGTCACTGTTCATGACTCTAATGTCAGAAAGACATTGGCCAAAAATGCCTTTCATGGAAGAGTGGCAAGGCGAAAACCACTGTTAACCCAGAAGAACATCAAGACTCATCTGAATTTTGCCAAAACACACCTTGATGATCCTCAAAGCATTTGGGAGAATGTTCTGTTGATTGATGAGTCAAAAGTGGAACTGCTTTGAAGACAGGGGTCCCATTACATCTGGCATAAATCAAACACAGAATTACACAAAAAGAAAATCTTAACTACGGTAAAGCATGGTGTTGGTAGAGTGATGGTGAGGGGATGCTTTGCTGCTTCAGGACCAGGGTGACTTGCAGTAGTTTAGGGAAACATGAATTCTGCTCTCAACCAGAAAATCCTAAAAGAGAATGTCCAGTCATCAGTCCGTAAATTAAATCTCAAGCACAACTGGATTATGCAGCAAGACAATGATCCGAAGCATAGGAGTAAGTCCACCTCTGAATGGCTCAAAAGAAGCCAAATTAAAGATTTGGAGTGGCCTAGTCAAAGTCCTGACTTAAACCCAATTGAGATGCTGTGGCAGGACATTAAACAGGCAGTTAATGCTCAAACACCCTCCAATGTGGCTGAACTAAAGCAGTTCTGCAAAGAAGATTGGGCCAAAATTCCACCACAGTGCTGTGAAAGACTGATCTCTAGTTATTGGAAGTGTTTGGTTCATTTACTAAAGATGGAACAACCAGCAATTGAGTTTAAGGGGGTAGATAGTTTTTCACATGGGTGACATAGGTGTTAGATAACTTTTTTGCTTCAATAAAGAAAGTGTTTATTTCGGTTGCCTTTGTTTTATGTTATATCTCGTTTGAAGATCTAAAACAATTTAGTATGAAAAATAAACAGAAATAGAAGAAATCAGGAAGGGGGTAAATAATTATTCACAACACTGTAACTAATGAAAGGTCATTCAACATTAATGCTTTCATTTAAACAGATCAGTACAGTTCTTATGTCAGGAGCTGCACAGCTGAGGTTGTTGTCTGGAATGAGATGGAAAGGATTGGTTTAGAGTCTTTCTCTATAATTAGGCTTGTGTGATAAGAAACAGATGTCCATTAATAAGTTAATGGTGTTTTGTGTTCCTTCAAATGCCTGCGTTCCAGGACTGGGGAAGGAACATGAAAGCATTCCTTCTAGTTCCTCTGTGGATCTACAAGCTCTGGCAAAAATATGTACACACAAGAATCTGCAGTTCATCTGGATCGGTGAGGAACAGGACAGCTGTACTTACAGTAGCTATGATCAAACAGGAAATCGACACGTTGCCTCCTGAATGTTCAGTTGCCCTGAAATCAACCCCATTCTGTTGAATTACTGACAGGCGCCATTCCCCATTAGACATTTTTGCATCAATTAAAATGTAATAACCTTTTTCTGTGGCATTATGGAAGTATATTAGTGAAAATTTTATTTTATACCAAAAAGAACACTGAATTGTATTAATTTAAAAAATATATATGTGCATTGCATTAACAGTTCTTGTATTTTTTTGAAGCTGCAATTGAATATGGCTCTGTATGTACTCTTTGAAGTACCTTAAAGGGACAGTTCCCCCTAAAATTCTCTCATCATTTACTCATTACCCTCATGCTATCCCAGATGTGAATGACTTTCTTCTACTAAACTCAAACAAAGATTTTCAGAAGAATATTTCAGCTCTGAAATATATAAGGGTTATGCTGAAGTGGTGCTGCAACAGGAGCTGAAAAGATTAGATGGTAAAGTATGATAAATCCCACATCGTGGTGTATACCTTTCCAAAAAACAGTGTGGTGATGTAAGTATGCCTACTGTAGACCATCGTATGGTAGTACATCTTTTTGGGGCAGTATCTTCTCCCAGTTGTTAAAACAAACTGCCAAGGACAACAAAGGCTGTTTTTGATCTGAGGTAGTAAGCACTGTTGAGAACAACTTCTATGTTGATGACTGCTTGAAGTCACTTCCAACAGAACATGGAGCAGAGGAATTATTGAAAGAACTTCCATCTCTCTGTCAAGCAAGAAGACTCACCTCACTAAATGGTTGAGTAACTGTTCTTGCACATATCCCAAAAGAAGACAGAGCTCATAATGCAAAAGAGATGGATCGAGACAGGAAAAGGCTTCCCACTGAGAGAGCTTTTGGATTGTTGTGGTGCGTGGAGAATGATATGTTTAAGTTTAATAATGCTGTGAATTATAAATTCCACACCCAAAGAAACTTACTGTCAGTGGTGAGTTCGATGATTTTGAGTCACTTTACTCTACCTACAAAATTACTTCTCCAGGACCTCTGTAGGATCAAACATGGCTGGGATGAAAAAATACATAAAGTTGCATCAAATCAGTGGACAAAATAGATCAATGATCTTGAAAAGATTCAAGACTTCAGAGTGGCACGTTGTGTGAAGCCAGCTGTCTTTGGACCACTGATACAGGCTGAGCTACATCATTTTTCAGATGACATTTAACAGGAATATGATACAGTGAGTTACCTGAGATTGACCAATGGTACACATATGGTACATGTGGCTTTCGTGATGGGAAAAGTCAGAGTGGCCTCTCTCAAGCAAATCACATTTCGACTGTTAGAACTGGTAGCTGCTGTACTAGCAATTAGAAAAGACATTATGATGAGAAAAGAGTTAGAGCAAGATCTCCAAAGCTCAGCATTGTGGACTGATAGCCAATGAGTACTGAAATACACTGCTAATGAGAAGGCAAGATTTCCCACATGTGTGGCAAATAGGAACTCTGTTATTAGAGAAAACACTGGAAATGTATTAGTACAAAGCAGAACCCTGCTAGCTTGGCATCAATAGGAGTTAGTGCCAACACATTGGTGAAGTACAAGCAGTGGATCCATAGACCAGACTTTCTATGGAAGAAAGAAAAGGAATGGCCATGGAAGAAATCCATGGTATCAATGTCTCTATCTGTCTCATATCTGTTGATGAGCTTGAAATTAAAAGGAACACTATTTTGTACAGCACTGTCATCAAGGATAAGGAAAGTCCTACCAGCCAACTGCTAAATCATTTCTGAAGTTGGACAAAGCTAAGGATAGCGGTAGCATGGCTCTTGAAGTCAAAGAATATCCTTCACCTACTCAGTGCAAAAAAAGAAAGAGATCCAGACAATTTGAATGGAAAAGGGCACTAGGAGCCAAAGCAAAAGGCAAGGTAATGAGATGAGAGCATTCAAGACATCACTTTGTGGACAGTCCATAACCTTGGATAATCACTTGAAGGCGGAAAAGGCCATTGTTGAGTTTGCCAGAGACAAAGATATTCAAAGAAAATATCAAGAATTAAAAATGCACCAACTGCTGTGAAACGATTGAATAGATTCAGCAGCCTGTACAATTTAGACCCTGTAATTGGACAGTGGAATTTTAAGAGTTGGAGGACAGCTGAACAAATCTGTAATGTCTGAGGTGGTCAAGCGGACAATAATCCTACCAAAGGATCTTCACATCTTTGCACTTATCCTTCGACACATAAACGAACAGCTTGGACATGCTGGCAGAAACCATGTTCTCTCACATCTAAGAAAAAAATATTGGGTCATAAATGCCAATTCTGCGGCCCTCAAGGTTCTGTACAAAAGTGTGGTATGCAGGCGTGTAAGAGAAAAGATTGGAGAGCAGAAGATGGCAGACTTACCAAAGGAAATACAATGAGCTGATCTTCCACCTTTCAGCAATGCTGGTGTTGATTATTTTGGACCTTTCGAGACAAAAAGAGGCAGAAGTCAAGTAAAAATGTATAGAGTCATTTTCACATGCATGTCTATTAGAGTAGTACATCTAGAAATGGCTCACTCACTGGACACGAACTCCTGCACCGATGCTTTAAGACGATTTGTATGTAGAAGAGGTCAGGTGATGCATATTCGTTCTGACAATGGAACCAACCTAGTAGGTGCAAAAAGAGTATTGCTGAATTCAGTTTCACCTTGGAACCATAGCAGAATCCAAAATGCAATGCTCCAGAAAAGGATTCAGTGGACCCTTAATCCTCCAACAGCCTCACATCATGGTGGAGTATGGGAAAGGCTTATTTGAATGGTGAGGCAAATCCTGTGGTCTATTCTCCAACAACACTGCCTTGATGATGAGGGATTACAGACACTCTTTTGTGAGGTGAAAGCAATTCTGAACAGTCGTTCCATTACCACAATGTCTCATGACCTTGAGCCACTGACTACAAATCATATTCTTTTGTTAAAATCTAGTCCTGTATTTCCACCCAGATTGTTCCAGAAATCAGATGTAAACATCAAGCCTAGATGGAGACAAGTACAATATTTGTCAGATCTGTTTTGGAAAAAGTGGTCCCAAGATTACTTGCCATTACTGCAAGAGCATCAAAAGTGTTTTACTGCCAAAAGAGGACAGCAGAAAGAGGACATTGTGTTAGTCATGGACATTTCAGCACCTCATTGATCTTGGCCTCTTGGAAGAGTAACAGAGGTCCTACCTGATTTCAAAGGGCTCATAAGAACTATTAAACTCAAACAAAGACTGGTTTCTTTGAAAGACCGATAACCAAGCTCTGCCTAGTATTGGAAGACACAGAACATTTTGATTAAACTGTAGAAACGTTCAATTACTGGACAAACATGAAAGGATGAGTATTACCCACACCACACATTCAAACTCATCCATATACTGTATGTTAATTATATACAGGCATGTAGGCTTCTTTAACATTTTTATTTATTATAATTGTTCCTTAAGCATACAATTAGGGGCCAGGTATTGGAGCCATATGTTATTTTTATTTAAAAATAAAATGTATTATTTGTTCATAATTTTTTTTATCAAACAAATCAATTTCAGTTTATCATAAGGTATGGAAGAAGGATGGGGGGGGGGTGCTGGTGCAAGAGCACACAGTCATTTGACCATAATCACTGCTCATAATGTTACATGCCTTCAAACTGCTAAAACGTTAATTGCTTGTTTTATTTTCTTTCAATAAAATCAAACAACATTTTTAATCATCCATCTGCCTCTGGATCTATTTTTGCATCATTGCATCAACATCTCACACAGTGGATTTAAATCAAGGGGCAGTACTAGGAATATTTGGGGAAAATGTAACCTTGTTTTTACCACTACTCTGAGTATACAGCATGAGTTGGAGAGGCAAAAGCAATGTTTGAATTGTCCAATATTGAGGTAACCAATGAGGAATGGATCATTCCGAGCCTTGATACTTCCAGATGTCTCCTCTCCTTTGTTTGGGCTTGTTTACATGTCAGAAGTATTTGGTTCCTCTCCAATCACAAGCTAATTAAATTGCACTTCCTTTTTCTAGTGTCCTACAATGATCCGGTCAATTGTGTAGAACAGAACAGTCCCTGCCTTAGGCACACTGGCTGATTATTGTCACACTGTCTTTTCTTTACCCTTAGAGAAAAAGTTCTATGACTCCTTCAAATCAGTTTATTTTTTCCTTCATTTGTTGCTCCACATGCCTGGAAAAGTTGAATGTCCATCTTTTATTTATGTCTACTGTCTGTCTTCATTTCTTTTAGTGCTATGTTTCTTCCATCTTTGTTTTTTCTTGTTTGTTTTCTTTGTTCGTAATGTTATGAGTTCTACTTGACCATTCCAGCAAAACAGTGTGTAAATCAATATCTTCAGAAGTTATATAATAGGTAATGATAGTGATCCTTACTATACATTTCCTCCCTGCCCAGTAGGTGGTGATATGCACAAATAATGTTAATTGCCAAAAACAAAAGAAGAAGAAAGTGAAAGTGAAAGTTTGGTTTGATCGTAAAAAATGACTTAAATATTTATCTTTTTGGCACCCACACTTACATCGCTAATGAAAATATGGAATTAACCACTGGAGTCTAATGGATAATTTTTATGCTGCCTTCATGTGCTTTTTGGACCTACAACATTTTAGTCACCATTCACTTGCATTGTATGGACCCACAGAGCTAAAATATTCTTCTAAAAATCTTTGTGTTCAAAGAATGTCATAGACAATTGGGATGGCATGAGGGTGAGTAAATGATGAGATCATTTTCATTTTTGGGTGAACTATCCCTTTAATAAGTGTGATCTATTGATCTATTCATTGAATTTAGATTGCCAGTTCCATATGTTAAATATTTGAATTATTTTTGTTTAAGGATATCATTATTAAAAAATATGCATATATATTAGGGAGAACTGGGTTAATTGTCACACAAGGAAGTTTTCACAAGGCCTTTAATAACTGTAATGTTTTGAGTTAAAAGCCTAATTACATAAATGTGTATTTGTTTGTAAATGTATTTTCAGTGGTTTTGTATTCTGGTGTTAAACACCTAGTTCAAAAACAGAATTCTTTTTCGAATTCTGTCAGGAGGTTCACATGAAACCTATGCCACTGGTTTAATAGTAGGTTCTTTTGTGGCATCTTTCCCCTAATAGTGTGGACAAAAAGTCAATGTGTGTTCAGTGAACGGGCAATAATGGTGAAAACGTTTAATTTCTTTCTTTTTTTTTTTTTTTTGCCAAGACTTCAGTGTATGTAGCTATACAGATATTATTCAAAAATAAATCTACCACCTACTCTGAGAAATATATACTATTACTGTGCAATGTGTGACAACTAGCACTGGCCAAGCCAAGGAACATTTAGAGTCTGTTAATGCATTTAATAGACAATGTCTTGGTGCTTTGCAACATTTAATGCAAACAAATGTAATAATTATATATATATATATATGTATTAATGTTAGTAAAACAGTAGCAAATTTATTACTGTGTGGTCTCTTACGGACATTTGTCATTTGAAAGTAGCTTCAATAAATGAACTAGTTCTTGTTGCAAATAAGCTTGGTATCTTAATCCACAAAACATATGCAAAGGTGCCTGCTTTGGTGTCGCCACCTATCATAGTCCCCTTACCACCTCATAAATAATTTTCTAGATCCGCCTGTAACGTGCGAAGGGAAACACAAGAGCTGGATCTAGGCAAAGCTAAAATAGCATTTAATAAAATAAACAAAGTACAAAATAATGGAGTAAACACAGAAAAAAAAAAAAAAGCAACCACGATGGGCAAAACGCAGGAACGCAGGAACGCAGGAAACATCTACGCTGGGCTCAGGCAATGCACATAACAACTGACAGGGAAAACAGACATAAGGGCAATATATACACACAGATAACAAGAGAAATGAAACACAGGTGAAAAACAATGGGTAACAGCTGGAAGTGGTCAGAGCAGTGGATTATGGGAAGTGTAGTCCAGGGGGAACAGATGACAGAGGCAAAACATAGGGCAGACAACAGTGAATCGTAACACCGCCTCTGGTGTCAAATTGGAAGTTTTCCTTTTTTTGGCATCTTTTTGGAAGTTTGGAAGTCAATACTGATAGATTATGTGTCTTTATGCTGGATTGAGTTCATATATGTGTTTTGGTGGATTAACTTTAAGAAAATGTTGCATTTAATTGAACAGGAGGGAATTTTACTTAAAAAATGTGTTTGTAGCCTTGTGTATTTTAGATGCTTGATGGACTTACAGGTAATGTACAGTGTTAATATGGGGCAGGGGTTATTCTTTCCCTTTGTTTTATTATTATTTCTTACAAAATAAGCATAGATGTTTTTTTAAATATGAGGTATATTTGAAAAACCTTTGTCCACCTAATCAAACTCATGCGGTGTAACCAGTACAGAAAGACAGCCATTTTTTTTTTTTGTCATGCAAAAACATTAAACAGAGAGGGCCCCTTTACAACTTCAAAACTCTTTGTGAAGTTAAAAATAAATAAATAAATAAATAATAATAATAATAATAATTTTTTTACATTTTTATGACAAGGCACGTTTTGTTCACGTCATTTGGTGTGACCCTGAGAAAACATCTTGATATCCTTGATTCAAATATTTATTTTGAAATAAATTAAGGGAAATTATTTTAATACCTTTTACTTGATAGTAACACTACATCATATTTTTAAAGTACTATAAATGTTTTTAAAACATTTGCGAAACCAAGATGGTCTCAAATATTTCTCATGTTTATCACCTGAGTGGTGCTGAGACGAAGTCGAACTTTCTGGCCTCCACGGTGTAGGCAAAACCTTGATTCCCTCAGGCCAGAATCAAACTGTACAAATATACATGGAACCAGGGCCCTCTGAGGGCTCTCCCTCTCCCTCTCTCTCTTTCCTTCTGTGTGTGTGTTAACAGCCTCCTGGGTCCCTTGTGGTTGCCCCCCGATGCCTGCTGGCAAATTGACAGAGGTCAGAATAATAAACAGCATGCTGATGGACCTTGACCTGAAAAAGACCACACTTCCCTAGAGAGAGAGATAAAGAGAGAAAAAGAGTATGAAGGACAAACAGCAGAGATTAAACAGGTTAGCCGTGTGAGAACAACATCAAAGGAGACGTGAAAAATCGAGATGACAGTAAACACGAGAGGAAGGAAAGGGCTGAGGATGCAAAAATCCATCAAAACCTCCCACTAGGAAAGCCTGGAGATTGAAAAATGGACAGAGTGAAAGAAAGAGAATGAAAGGCGAGCTCAATTCCAAGACCACACATAATTGGCCAGCGGAGAGATAGGTGGAAAGAAAAGAGTGAGAGTGAAGGAGAGAGGCAGAGGAATGTCATGCAAGAGCTACCTGCCAGGCTTTAGGGGTAATGAACGGTTTAAGTGGTAAATGAGTACAGCCTGACTGACTTATGTATTGTTGCATGCTTTCAGTCTCTATTACCGCAAGATGGATTTGGACAGTCCTGTTGACTTCCCACTATTTACAGTTGCAGTGGAAAACTAGACTATAATTATTATTTGCAAATACCAGTATACACAAAAATGCTATAAATACATTGGAGCTGTTCGTGCGCATGGTCTCATTAGGTTGAGCCATGGTTCTTATATGGATGGCACAGGCTCAAGTCTGGCCAATCTGATAATTTCCAACCACTCTCTGTTGTCTTTAGCTAACAAAAAGTGGCAAAAGCTAAATACAAAATTGTATTTTATTATATATGGGTCAAAATGTATATTTTGTATTAAAACAGATTTAGAGGGGAGTTCCATACAGCCGATTAATATGGCTTCCTGTACTGTAAGTGTGCGGCTTTATGAGAGTCCTTATTAACGGCTGGCTTAACACCCTTAAGTCATGTACGGCCAAGATCACTGGCGTGCAGAAAACACTGAGTTTAACTAGAGCCACTGAAAGAGTGCTGATAGCTAAACTGAACTGCAGCTGCCAATCTCTAACTAAGAGTGAGGGAACAGAGTGATTTGAGGGAGAAATGAGGGAGTGAGTGTGTGTGTGTGTGTGTGTGTGTGTTAGTGGGGTTATGGCTCCAGCTGGTGTGTTTTATCTAAGTAATTATGCAGCTGTATTCCATCCTCTTAGCTCTCTGGGTGTTCCACAGCCCTACTTTCACACACTGACACACACACACACACACACACACACACACACACACACACACACACACACACACACACACACACACACACACACACACACACACATGTTGATGCAGATATTATTGTGAGGACTCACCATAGACATAATGATTTTTATACTGTACAAACTATAGATTATATCCCACTACCCCTAAACCTAACCCTCACAAAAAAACAGTTTAGTATGTTTTTTAAGCAATTTCAATTATGGGGACACTAGCAATGTCCTCAGAAACCACATTTACAGCATAATACCCTTGTTATTACAAGTTTATAACCTTAAAAAAAATGCCCTCGTAAATCACTTAAATCTGCCCGCACACACACACACACACACACACACACACACACACACACACACACACACACACACACACACACACACACACACACACACACACACACACACACATTCGCTAAGCTATCTAAATGGTGATATACCACGGACTTCTATTTTTTTTTTATATAAAGCTAACTATAATTACCATAAACTAACCCTAACTTCACCATAAACCTAACAGAAACATTATTCGAATTTAAAAAATCTGAATTTATTTATAGATTTATACATCTCCAAATGAAGACATCCCAAAATGTTTCCAAAGGGAGATTTTGTCCAATTTAGTCCAAATTAAGTTTGTCACCAAACTATAGCTAAGTACTCATGCACACACACATGCACGCAGGCATGCACGCACAGACACGCACACACACACACACACACACACACACACACACACACACACACACACACACACACACACACACACACACACAGTTTATGCAAAAGCATTTACCTAAATCCAAAAAGATGCCAAAATAGGAAAATTACAGTGAGACTGTGATAGAGAATGCACAGACATTCACTAACATTTACTAAGAGTTACTCCACTTTAAATAAACCTATTGCACTGTTGCTCAATTTGGGTTTGTCTTGGATTTTTTAGAAGCCAGGGTGTGTCAGAACTCAGGTAACATAGATTATGATTGTGTACTGTATGTCCACCTGCTCGTATCTAAGAGAACATTGTAAGCCATAAATATGTTTTGACTCTCTACACAAAGCTGCGTTTTTACCCTTTCTGTACTATTGAGGTTATAATTAGGCAGTATTTCTATAAATATTATATAATATTTCCAACATCTATGCAACCGCACTGATGAAAGATGTCTTGCAGAGATTTAACAAACATTATACATCAGTAACACTTTATCATTATTTAAATTAATAAGGCATTAACAAAGTTTATATATATAAAGCATTAAACATGACATTTGTCATTTAAAACTTTGAATGTAAATCTAATTTGAATGTACATTCATGAATGATCTGTTTAGCATTATATAATGTAATATAATATACAGTCAACCTGTCATGAAGCTGAGGGGTCTCATGTCACCCTAAAGGGGGTTATTTTGTAATGATGACTGATTGTTTGAACATTATTATATGGCTACTTATCAAATAAATACATAAATAATAGACACAAAATATTGATTTGAGTTTAAACTATTTAATTATTTGAGAAAAATGTAGGAAATCAGATGCCTGGAACAACAGCCAGTCATACAGTTTAGCAGTCATTATACAATAATTTTGTTTTACTTCAGAATTCTACAATGATTTCAGAGAGCTGTGTAAGTATGGTTTTAAATATGAAGTTTATGTTACCATTGTATTCAATTTGAAAAATGGTATCTTACATACAGTACTTGAAAGTAATTCACAACCAAGTTTAAAGGTACACTCAGTAATTTTTGTCTGTATGTCATAGTATGACTTACACTGACACCTAGTGTCCCGGATGCTGCATCATTCAAACATAGAAGTTTTCAGATACCAATGCCATTGTCGAAATTCACTATGCACAGTAAAACAGGATTATCCATGAATGAAAGTGTCCAATAACAGGGCAGTTACTGAGATTAAGCAAGTAGTATTCAGCTGGTCATGTGATTCTAACATGGCTGCCCCCATGAGGTACCCCTGTCCCATGTAGAATAAAACAGCTTTTATATGGTTTCTGATATGACTGAACTCTTCATCTCACATGAGTGGTCATGATTTATACATATGTTTCACAATTACTATTCATTTCTTTAGAAGTAAAACTTTTAAATGAGGAAAAAAATTACTGAGTGCACCTTAAAATAATATTGTGGTAATAATTTGGGCACATAATGTGGTGTAGCATGAGAGTGAAACATGGAACATTTGCATGTTTATTTGCTCTGGGCTGCTTAACAGAAACCTGGTATATGTCTGCATGTCTTCTGCCTAATGTGAGAATGCCTGTGTGTCCCTTCGCTCCCACAAACCTCTGTACATGCGTGTGTGCGTGTGTGTGTGTGTGTGTGTGTGTGTTTGTGAATGGACCATGACTCACATGGGGCCCAATGTCTGTCTGCTGCCAGCTCTGCATATTTTCAGAGTCAAAATGTGAAAATATCTCAGAGACTCAGCCTACCCTTGTGTGGATGAGTGTGTGAGTGATGGGTCTTGCCAGTATGGTTTAAATAGACACAGGAGACTGGCCAAAACAGACTGCTGTGGTTTTGAATTTAAAACACATAGTGTAAATACATATAATGAGATGACACTGTAAATGTAAATCATTATGTTAATATTTTGTTGATACATACTTCGTTCCATCCATGTAATTAGAGGGTTTGTTAACCCAAAAATGAAAATTTGGCAATCATCATGAAGAATGAAAGTTTGGTACAACATAAGGGTGGGAAAATTTTGGCAGAATTTTCATTTTTGGGTGAACTATCCCTTTAAATTCAAAGTGGTTGAAAATTTGCTACAAATATATGAATTTTGCCACCACTTTGATTTTACTCAAAAAATAAATAAATAAAATAGACAACAATTCAAAGTTTTAAATTTGAGTTGAATTACCACTGTCAACACCCTTTCTTTTTGTCGATCAATTCCACCAAAAACAATAATGCTCCTGTGATGAGTAAAACCAACACGATTCATGGGAAATAATGTGAACACGTTATTTGCTACAAAGTTGCACTGTGAAACTTTTAGTAATCATCTTTGCCCTTTATGTCTGTCTAAATATTATTTTAGTGTCTGACACTTCAGAAACAGACAATTTATATCTCTATTTACTGCATACGAATTCTTAACGTATTTGACACACTTTGAAAGCAAAACTTGGCCACAGCGGGGAAAGTAGCACCTAGAAAATTGGATCCATCCTTATAGGCCTCTGGTGTGATATCATCACAGGCTGTGTCCATTGCCTCAGGTAGAATTAGTTGCTTGCCAATAAGAGTGTTGATCACATACACTTCCATCACCCATCCTGAGACAAGCTTAGGGAGGACTCCTGTGGATCAGAAGGACAAAAGCTCACTTGGTCTTGATTTTCAGTATGAATACGGACCATGAATACGGGGCGTCACTATCCTTCTGACTTTTTGGGTTTTAAGCAGAAGGTGTCAGAGAAGTTACCACAGGGATAACTAGCTTGTGGCGGCCAAGCGTTCATAGTGACGTGGCTTTTTGATCCTTCGATGTCGGCTCTTCCTATCATTGTGAAGCAGAATTCACCAAGCATTGGATTGTTCACCAACTAATAGGGAACGTGAGCTGGGATTAGACCGTCGTGAGACAGGTTCGTTTTACCCTACTGATGATGTGTTGTTGCAATAGTAATCCTGCTCAGTACAAGAGGAAATGCAGGTTCAGACATTTGGTCAATGTGCTTGGCTGAGGACTGGTGCAAAGCTACCATCTGTGGGATTGTGACTGAATGCCTCCAAGTCAGAATCCCCCCTAAAGGTAATGATACGGCAGTGGTGCAGAACTCCGATTGGCCCAGGATAGCCGGCCATTTGAGGAGAACATAGGGCTAAATGACTTGTAGATGACCTTTGCAGGATTCAGGAATGTGTATAGGGGAGGAATATCATCTGCATGCGTGGATGGGTAGCGAACCATTCTTGTATTTGCACTGAACAGTGGAAGCTGCCATTGTCCCATATAACAACATAAGTAGTGTGGTCTGGGATCCTGGGCTGTCTCTCTTGGGGAGGAAGTAGATGGTTATACATTGTATTGAAATTCCAAAAGTAGTGCTGTGTTGTATGGTTGAATGGTAGTATGGTGATGAACAACCACTTGCAGACCAAGTGCAACACATAGTTATACTCCCTCCTTTTTGACCAGGGACCTCTACCGTTGCTCGGTCTCCAATGAGGTTACTTCCACTCCAATGCCTTTTGGTTAGATTGAATCCAGCTTCATCAATATAAATATGTGATGTGGTCATCATTTGAACCAAGCTCAAGAATCCTCTGAAATAAATTACTATGTTAGAACACTGCCAACAACAAGGAACTAATTTCAAGGGAACACGGTACAGTAAATGTACAGTAATGTAACATGATATATTCTCACTTGTGCATATGCATATCGTGCATCTATCACATGAGCAGAGTTCCTCTCAAATGGAATTCGATATACACGTATTTGCTTCATGCTCACCCTGTACCTTTTAGGCAAACTTTAAATAGTGGAAATGGAAACATTCCTATTGTCCTAGAATATGCCATTGTCCTCTATGACACATGTGTAGATTTCTCTGAGCCTAATATCATTATTGGCCACCACCATATTGACAATTTCAGCATCTTGATTTGGGGTGAACAGGTTATTTCTTCATCCATTTATGGTCCTCTCTCAATTCTGTAGAGGTTGAAAAAGTTAGGTTTCCCATACATAGGAAATTATTTGTTTCCCATACATGCCAAGTATTGTGCAAATATATTTACAGTGTAATATATACTGTAAACAAAATATATAAATACTGGAAGAAATACCTGTAAATACCAGGGGTTGTAAATTAGTGAGGTCCACGGTGAGGTGTCAAGACATTTACCAAAATTACTCCTACAAATGCAACATATTCTATACATCAAAATTAAATATAAACATTAAAGGATAGAAACCAATAATAATACTGAAATATTTTTCAGTATTATTATTGAAAAGTACTCATTTGAATTTTTAATCACAAATGCAGTTAACAATATTAATACTGAATGTTTGGCACATAGAAATGCACATTTGAAAATAAAGCATTGATTTTGAGTTGGGCAGCAAAATACTTATATTAACTACAGAGAAACAGCAAAAGTTAATTAACAACTAATTTATATAGATTAGATGTAATTATTGTATGTAATTCATTTGTAAAAAAAAACAATAATCTATGTAATTTGAAATAAAAAACTAAACACATGTAGAAATAATAAATACAACCTCCATAAAAGAGCCTTTTATTGCCATAATATACAATACTTCATATATTTGTAGGCTAATAATATTAACATTTATCACAAATATATGTATCTATAGAATTTAATTAGAAAAAGCATTGTGATATATTAATATAAGATTGTATTGGATAAGCCCTAGTAAACTAAAGTACAGTGACTTTACCTCTTCAATAAATGGTTGATAAATGGAACTCAATATCCCTAGTAATATTCAAGTAATGTTCAAGTTATTAAAGCATGACAAGCAATATTAGCTTACACAACATGAGCAGAAAATACATCTAAGCAGTCAGTGAGTAAACACCTTCACCACATAGTTAACTTCTGCAGTAAACTTT